>NC_066580.1:434201093-434501093 GCF_024323335.1 Lathyrus oleraceus | reverse complement strand
GATTAAGGTGCAGTGGTGGAATCAGTTCCCTAGTGTGGAAGTTGGACGTCTGGATAGACCGGCTTATGTGTTTGCTGTTGATACAGCACCTGATGATGAGAAGCCGTGGAATTATGATATCAAGCGCTATCTTGAGACGCAAGAGTATCCTGAGGGAGCATCAAAGAAAGATAGAAAGACTCTGCGGAGGTTAGCCATGGTGTTCTACCTGAATAAGGATGGGGTTTTGTATAAGAGGAATTTTGATTGGGTCTTGCTCAGATGCGTAGATGATGCAGAAGCAAGCCAATTGATGAAAGAGGTTCATGAGGGATCGTTTGGTACCCATGCCAGTGGGAATGCAATGGTAAAGAAGCTGTTGAGAGCAGGTTATTACTGGATGACAATGGAGGCCCAATGTTTCAACTTCGTGCGGAAGTGCCATAAATGCCAGATTTATGCTGACAAGGTGCACGTGCCTCCAAATCTGTTGAGCTTAATGTCGTCTCCATGGCCGTTCGCTATGTGGGGCATTGATATGATTGGAAAGATAGAGCCTACAGCTTCGAATGGTCATCGGTTCATATTAGTGGCTATTGATTACTTCACTAAGTGGGTAGAAGCAGCCTCTTATACGAATGTGACGAAGCAGGTTGTGGCTAGATTTCTCAAGAGAGATATCATTTGCCGATATGGGGTTCCCGAGAGAATCATTACTGATAATGGTTCTAATTTGAACAATAAGATGATGGCAGAATTGTGCCGGGAATTCAAGATCGAGCATCACAATTCTTCTCCCTATCGTCCGAAGATGAATGGGGCGGTTGAGGCAGCCAACAAGAATATAAAGAAGATTGTGCAGAAAATGGTGGTAACCTACAAAGACTGGCATGAGATGTTGCCGTTTGCATTGCATGGGTATCGAACGTCGGTGCGCACATCTACTGGGGCAACTCCTTTCTCATTGGTATATGGAATGGAGGCTGTATTACCTGTTGAGGTTCAGATTCCCTCTTTGAGAGTCCTGATGGACGTGAAATTGCAAGAGGCTGAATGGGTGAGGACCCGGTATGAAGAATTATGCCTGATAGAGGAAAAGAGGCTAGCAGCCATCTGTCATGGGCAGTTGTATCAGCAACGGATGAAGCGTGCTTTTGACAAGAAGGTGCGACCTCGGGTGTATCACGTGGGTGATATGGTGCTGAAAAGGATCCTTCCTCCTCAAAACGATCGAAGGGGCAAATGGACACCGAATTATGAAGGTCCATTCGTGGTCAAGAAGGTTTTCTCTGGCGGAGCCTTGTTGTTAACGACCATGGATGGTGAGGATTTTCCATCCCCTGTGAATGCAGACGCAGTTAAAAAATACTTCGTGTAAAGAGACCCGCTGGATGAAAAGAATAAAATAGTCCAGGCAAAAATGGGCATCCCGGCGAACCAAAAACAGAAGAAAGGTTCGGGCAAAAATTAGGGATAAAAATGAAAAATGTACACCCGGCAAGTCGAAAACCTGGAAAGGCGACTTGGGCAAAAAAGGGTATCCCGGTGGACTGAAAACCCGAAAGGGCAGTCCAGGCAAAAGAGGGATTGAAACGAACAACTGCGTCTAGCATGATCGTTTGCGCTTTGGTTAAAGCATTATGGATAATACCCGGTAGGGATCAATCAGAAACGTCTTGTTCAGAAGGCAGAAAGCACGGAGAGTCTGAGGACATATGGGGTGTAACCGAGTTGGAACTCGATGAGATTACGGGTTTCACATTGCCACTAGGATAGATTTTTCCTTTTGAGCGCAATTACCTCTTTTCAGGAATTGCTTCCTTTTGTATTGCTCATTTGAGCCACACTTTTTCCAATCAATAAAATGCATATTCAGTCAAATAATTTTGTTTTTGTTTTTCATTACCGCTTTGATTACAAAAACATCCAGATATTTTTGATAAAGAATCTTGCATTTTAAAACATACAGGTTCCTTCCAATGCATGTTTATAAGATTGAAAGCTTGAAATCTTATTTGGAAGGTTGAGTGACCCAAGTGTTGAAATCTTGACACGCCTGGGGCACGGTTTTATCTAACGATCTGTTTTGCAGGAACTGTTGGATATTTTCACTCACTTGCAGGTTGTGATGTGGAAGCTTTGACAAAACAGGTCCCCAGAGAGTCCGGTCAGGGACGAGTGTATGAAGAAGGACGAAGACGTTGAGGCGTACGACGATCCTTGATGGTAATCAAGAAGACTCTTCAAAGTCGGAAGACTTGAAAGTATGCAATTCCCCGCAGAGTTCGATCAGGGACGAAGGAGGAACGGTGGAGAGACGACGAGAGACGTCCGACGACCTTTGGAATTAATCAAGAAGACTCTTCAAAGTCGGAAAATTGAAATTTCTTTATAACTCACATGAGTACGTTCTCGTCGAGCGCGGAGCGATTTGGGGATACAAGATGATGGAGCAGAAAAGGTCCAGACGAGTCTGGAGTTCTCAAAAGTGGAAAGTTGATACGAGACTGGAAGGTAGATACTGTGGTTCGACGAGTCGACGGGTGTTCTGTGCCAACTTTTCTCATTTCCCAGCTAAGTCCCCAAGCAGAATTATAGGACTAGCTCCTCAGCAGATCCAAGGTCTGTGACTTCCTCAGCCGAGTCAAGATGGCTATCCCATGCAGGTTCAAAACGATGTTTCCTCAAGCAGTCAGGTCTGAAGATTGCTACTCCCCGAGTGGAGCGGGTTTCAATGAAATATATCTCCAGCGGTTCCCCGAGTGGAGCGGGTTTCAAAGAAAAATATCTCCAGCAGTGTTCATCCTACCAGTGGATTGAACAAGTTCCCGTAGTGGACGAATTTTTGCATCCCCATCTGAGATGATTCTACCTATGGATTGCATGGGTTGTCCCAGCGGAGTGGTATGTATTTCCCTAGCAGGGTCAAGACGGTTATCCTCAGCAGGTGATATATGGATGTTTCCCCAGTTGAGCCTGGAGATTGCTATTCCCTTAGCAGAGTCTCTCCGAGTATTTCCCCAGCGAATTCCAAGGGTATTTGTGAGGGTTTTCCCGAAGCGGAGTCAGGATTGATATCCCCAGCAAGTCGAAGATTGTTGTATCCCCACAGAGTGGTGGTGGTGCTTATCCCCAGCAGTTTCTCGAGTGAATTGGGTGCAAAGGAGGTTCTTCCCAGCAAGGGTTGCCTTATTCCCAGCCGCAGTGTTATTCCCCAGCAGGGTGGAGTTGGAGCAATGGCGAGTTCCTCAGCAGAGTGTCTCGTATTCCCCAGAAGAGTCCCTTGAGGGGGATATTTCTTTCTTATGCATTCATCATGAAAAAATAACATGGCATATTGCATAGAAAAATGAATAATCGCGTAGCATTTCCATGTTTGTGGAGCATTACGCAGAAAAAATCAATCATGCATCATTGCAAGCATAAGCTAGTCCTAAACCGTGGTTACCGTTTGAGGGGTGGTTTTGCCGAAAGATGAAGGTGTTACTCCGAGGAGTTTAGCCTCATGATTTGATCAAAGGTACTGTCCCAGTGGTACGACACTGGAAAAGACTTCTTCCGTCGGACAAAGATGGAAAGGTGATGCGTTCAGCACGACTCAAGCCGTGATTACCGCTTGAAGACAAAAGTTGAAGATGTTACTCTGAGGAGTCTAGCATCAGGACGTCAGAGCAGCAGTGTTCCCCAGTAGTGCGATACTGGAGGAAATGTTTCCGTCGAACAGAGATGGAAGTAAAATCAGAGGACGTTACGCGATCAGCGCGGTTCAGGGGTTCAAATGCAATGATTGGGGATCATTGGCGCAAGCAATTTTCCGGAGTTCAGACCGAGGCGGTATCCAGACCGAAGTGGCGCTCAGGCCCAGTTTCCGATTCTCAGATCGAAGAAGTTTCCGACAATCAGGTTGAAGCACTTGTGGTATTCAGGCCAGTTTTTCCGGAGTTCAGACCGAAGTGGTGTTCAGACCAATTTTCCGGAGTTCAGACCGAAGCGGAGTTCAGACCGAAGTGGTGTTCAGACCAATTTTCCGGAGTTCAGACCGAAGTGGTGTTCAGACCGAGGTGGTGTTCAGACCAATTTTCCGGAGTTCAGACCGAAGCGGAGTTCAGACCGAAGTGGTGTTCAGACCAGTTTTGCCGGAGTTCAGACCGAAGCGGAGTTCAGACCGAAGTGGTGTTCAGGCCAGTTTTTCCGGAGTTCAGACCAAAGTGGTTTTCAGACCAAGAAGAAGAAAAGAAGTTTCGGGGTTCAAGAAAAGCAAAAAATATAACAATAAGAAAAAAGAAGAGAGAATAATGATCCCGAGTGGATGTGTGGTGTTCAGGCCATAGTTATCCCTGCGTTACCATTTATTTTGGTATCCAGGTCGACGTCTTTTCGTTTTTGAGATTGTTTCTTCGCCGATGCTGACAGGCGTTGTTAATTATAATCCCATCAGAGTGCAAATTGTTCGTCTGTTCTTGGTATTCAATCACTCTTCATCCTGATCATCTGAAAGCCGAGGCTATTCGTATCGACAGGTTCACAGTGGATTGAATAGGGGCAGCTGTAACACCTCAAAATTTGCCCTCCTCTCTTGGGACTAGCATTAACATATTGCATTACATTTTTAGGTCATTAGGCATTGCATATTGCATATCATGTGGTTACATTGTGCAAGCTATCCTCTCAAGTCTTGATCAGGAGATGAGGAAGTCTAAGTGCAAGCCTAGGGTTTATTGATTGATCATTGGCCATCTGAGGATGGGGCAGTTCAAATTAGGGTTTCATGATTCTCAATGGATGTTGGTCTTCATCTTGATTGCAATGATACATCATCATCATCATGGTTGGATGTCATTAGGAGATTGAAGAAGATTCCTTGAGATTAGGGTTTTGACCACTGGTCAACCCTAATCAGTTGCATTGGGCCAATCAGGGCTGGATCAGGAGATGGGGTCTATGGTGGATATGGGGTTCATTTTGTGATTATGTTGTGCTTATTGAGGCTAGGGTTTCACCCTTGAGCCATTTCAGTTGGAGATTGGGGCTCAGGTTGATCTATGCATTGCCAAATTCATCTGTCAGTTGAAAAAGTCAACTGTGGTCAACTGTACATGATCTGATGGATTGGGAGGTGGAAATGAGTTGGATACACTTCATTCATGTTGGAACAAGTGTTATTTGACATTGCAAAGCTTAAGAATGAAGAAAATCAGGTCAGAACAAAAACTGCCAAAAATAGAAAGTGACTTGTAATTGAAGTTTCCAAAAATGGAAAGTTTAGGACCTCAAAGCCACGTGTCCAAGGAAGCTTCAAATGAAAATTTGTTCAACATGAAAGTTGTAGATATTGTTCTCACCTTTCCAAAAAGTCCAAGAACTTGAAAATCCCATGTATGGTTGGAAAGTTATGGCTCAGTGAATTTCAAAAATGACCCATAATCAGGAGGCCATAATTTCCACATGCTTTATCCAAATTGCAAGTTCTTTATATGCACAAACTCCATTTGACATGTACTTCAAGGGTGCATCATTGGATTTGTCCAAAAATGGCCAAGGCAAAAAGTCACTTTTCAACTGGACAGTTGAATTGGACCAGGGGCAAAATTGTCCAACTCTCAAAATAATTGGAATTTTGAGATGGGACTTTTTTCTACACCTCATAAATGGAATTTGGAGTGTGTTGGAATCACCATTTCATGCATAGGCCTTGTAAATTGGAATTTGGCTTGGAGAATGCAAGGGTTAAAAATGGACAAATGCATCCACATGGTGATTTTGAGATTTACACATCCAATGGGCATGAGGAAAGTTTCTACAGCTCACATATGACAATTGGAAGGTGTTTGTGCTGTCAAAACAGGTGGCATGAGCTGGCATAGTGGAATTACATTTTTGCCCTTTCTTACAAATTACCATTTACACTAACAATGCATTTGGCTAATTAAGTGGATTAAGGGATAATTAAGCTCATGTATATAAACCTAAACACTTGTTAATCATAACAGAACACACATTTCCCAAAGTTGGATCTAGAAACTCCTCATTCTCTCAAGATTTCATCAAGAACACAAATCTTCAATTCCAAAATTCTTCATCTAATCTCAACCATTTTTCGTAATTCTTTTTGATCTGAATTCTCCTCATCATTAGCATCATCTGTTTTGGGAGTTTGGAAGAGGAAAAGCTTGGAATCTCGACTGCATTTTCAAGCATCATCCATGGTGAATTGGAGCTTTGAGCATTAGGAGCAACATTGATCGAACCTGAGCTTCACATCTTGCTTCCTCATCATTATTCAACAACTGTTTGGAGGAATTAAGCTTCAAGAACCGCGGATTCCACACTGCCATATCCAAGTACTTTAGTTGCTCAGTTCCTTGTGAACTATTGCTTTGCTTTGCTTAAGCAACTTGCATTGAGGTATAGCTTCCTAAACTTCATGTAGTCTGGAGACCCGACTGTTACCGGGCCGGGCAAAATGTCTGAAGTCCTCCTTAAGAGGCAATGATTGTGGTTGTTTATTTTTAAGCCCAAGCAGGTGAAAGTGTAACACCCGAGGTCGGAGAGGCCGAAGAGTGGTTACATGTGACACCCGAGGGCGAGGGAGTGGTTGTTTATGCATGAGGCATGACAATGAGACACTCCTAGCAGCTTCTAGGGGAAAAACCGAATTCACATCGGAATGAGAGGGATCCTGAGGCTATGCAGGTATGGGACTGCATGGTTGAGTGAAGGCTTATAAGGATTAATTGGTACTACCTATACCAACAAGATGCATCTTCTTTTCGGTAGCCTGACCAATAAGAACTCCATAGTTAAGCGTGCTTGACTTGGAGTAGTATTGGGATGGGTGACCTTCTGGAAGTTTCCCGGGAAGCATGTGAGTGAGGATAAAACATGCTGAAAAGACCCGTGTTGGTTTGTGGGGTCAGTCGGTAATCCTGAAAAAGCAGTTTGGGCTGTTACAAAATGGTATCAGAGCCAAACCTCTCCCAGTACGATGTGGTTCGGGGACGAACCAAGCGGAAGTTGGTGGGCATGTAACACCCGAGGTCGGAGAGGCCGAAGAGTGGTTACATGTGACACCCGAGGGCGAGGGAGTGGTTGTTTATGCATGAGGCATGACAATGAGACACTCCTAGCAGCTTCTAGGGGAAAAACCAAATTCACATCGGAATGAGAGGGATCCTGAGGCTATGCAGGTATGGGACTGCATGGTTGAGTGAAGGCTTATAAGGATTAATTGGTACTACCTATACCAACAAGATGCATCTTCTTTTCGGTAGCCTGACCAATAAGAACTCCATAGTTAAGCGTGCTTGACTTGGAGTAGTATTGGGATGGGTGACCTTCTGGGAAGTTTCCCGGGAAGCATATGAGTGAGGATAAAACATGCTGAAAAGACCCGTGTTGGTTTGTGGGGTCAGTCGGTAATCCTGAAAAAGCAGTTTGGGCTGTTACAGAAAGTCCTTTAAATAAGGCAATTGGTGGAAGTTAGGGATAAGCAGTCTGTCCCCCACTATTCTGTGAGTCTTCTCCTTGCTCCCATTACATGGTTGTAGCATTGAGATCAAAAGCCCAAGATCTGTTGTGTCAGAGTCATCGAGTATAAAAGGGTTCCCCTATTCTGGACCCATGCTCATTTGTCAGAAGCTCTCCCTGGTTAGGGATAAGAGCTGTGAGGTCTGATCCTCACTTCACCCTTCATCTGCTTCACCTTAGCCTCGTAATGGCAAGGTTAAGAGCAAACCCAGCCCGTACAGACGACTCGCTTCGGCAGTCAAACCTATTGTGTGAGCCCCCTTGTTTGGCTATAGTGCGTGCTATGTGGATATCTGATTGACATGATTGTTTGAGATGCTTGTTCTCATTTGATATATGATTGTATGCTTGTGTGCTAGCTTCTTTCCTGGTTAGGATAGTTTGCTTATGCAAGTAGGATAGAAAACCGAACTTAGGGTAAACGATGCATGACAACATTAGGCTCGAGTCTCAGCTCCCTAGTTGTGTGTCTTTCCCCGGTTTCTGGTTAGCAATTTAGTCCCTTTCAGGGGAACTACATCGCCCTGATCCTCGTGCCAGACGAGGTATGTAGGCAGGTGGTCGTGCGAGACCACTCCGGGCAACCTTTTTCTTTTTTGCGTGCGTTTACTTGTTATCTGATTGTTTGTTTTGGCTCGGATGCCGACGTAAGCCCAGTGATTGGCTGTCGGGCTCCACGTTTGCCGTTTTGAGTGTGTTTTGGGTTCGGATGCTGACGTAAGCCCAGGATTGGCTGTCGGGCTCCATGTTTGCCCTTTTGAGTGTGTTTTGGTTCGGATGCCGACGTAATTCCATCAAGTGGTTGTCGGGCTCCATGTTTGCCACCCTTGTGTGTTTAACTGTTTTGTGTTGTTTGGCGTGCGTAAGCCGAACTACAGTGGCTCTGATTCTTGTTCCAGACAAGATATGTAGGCATAAGGTGCGATACCTTATCGAGCTCGTTCCTCTTAACCCAACCTGCGTTCCCCGTGTGTGTGTGTGATGTTTAGCAACCTATTCTTTATTCTAGGACGTGGATCCCGTCGAGTACGACGGACGTGAGGGGTGCTAATACCTTCCCCTCGCGTAACCGACTCCCTTACCCTTTCTCTTTGGTCGCAAGACCATTTCCTTTCCAGGTTTCTCTGAGCGTTTCCTTTCCCTATCTTGGGATAAATAACGTTTAGTGGCGGCTCTGTGTGTGCTTTCTTTTTAGGCTCGCCGGTTGATTTTTCGCAGGATGCGACAGAGGGCAAATTTTGAGGTGTTACAGCTGCCCCTATTCAATCCACTATGAACCTGTCGATATGAATAGCCTCGGCTTTCAGATGATCAGGACGAAGAGTGATTGAATACCAAGAACAGACGAACAATTTGCACTCTGATGGGAAAATAATTAACAATGCCTGTCGGAATCGGCAAAGAAACGCAATCTTCTGAAAAAAAATCCGTCTGGTACGGAGAAAGCCGGCCGGAATACCGAAACAGCAACGTCTGGATAACTGGTGACACCAAGATAGCCACGGCCTGAGCGCCGCCCTTCAGTCTGAATACTGAACACCGGAACATGAGAATATTGATGCCGGTCTGAATACCGGAAAATTAGCCTGAATGCCACTTCGGTCTGGATACCGCCTCGGTCTGAAAACACCACTTTGGTCTTAACACCACTTTGGTCTGAATGCCGGGAGATTGGCCTGAACGCCACTTTGGTCTGAACACCACTTTGGTCTGAACACCACTTTGGTCTGAATACCGGGAGATTGGCCTGAATGCCACAAGCTGCATCGATCTAATTGTCGGAAGCTTCTTCGATCTGAAAATCGGAAACTGACCTGAACGCCACTTCGGTCTGGATACCGCCTCGGTCTGAACACCGGAAAACTGGCCTGAATGCCATAAGTACTTCGACCTGATCGTCGGAAACTTCTTCGATCTGAAAATCGGAAACTGGCCTGAACGCCACTTCGGTCTGGATACCGCCTCGGTCTGAACACCGGAAAACTGGTCTGAATACCACTTCGGTCTGGATACCGGAAAATTGGCCTGAATACCACTTCGGTCTGGATACCGGAAAATAGGCCTGACTGCCACAAGCTACATCGATCTAAATGTCGGAAGCTTCTTCGATCTGAAAATCGGAAACTTGGCCTGAACGCCACTTCGGTCTGAATACCGCCTCGGTCTGAACACCGGAAAAAGTACTTCGACCTGATCGTCGGAAACTTCTTCGATCTGAAAATCGGAAAATCGGCCTGAACGCCACTTCGGTCTGAATACCGCCTCGGTCTGAACACCGGAAAAAGTACTTCGACCTGATCGTCGGAAACTTCTTCGATCTGAAAATCGGAAAACTTGGCCTGAACGCCACTTCGGTCTGGATACCGCCTCGGTCTGAACACCGGAAAACTGGCATGAATGCCATAAGTACTTCGACCTGATCGTCAGAAACTTCTTCGATCTGAAAATCGGAAAATCGGCCTGAACGCCACTTCGGTCTGGATACCGCCTCGGTCTGAACACCGGAAAAAAGTACTTCGACCTGATCGTCGGAAACTTCTTCGATCTGAAAATCGGAAATTGGCCTGAACGCCACTTCGGTCTGAATACCGCCTCGGTCTGAACACCGGAAAACTGGCTTGAATGCCATAAGTACTTCGACCTGATCGTCGGAAACTTCTTCGATCTGAAAATCGGAAATTGGCCTGAACGCCACTTCGGTCTGGATACCGCCTCGGTCTGAACACCGGAAAACTGTCTTGCCTATCAGCATCGGCAGAAATAACAAAACGGTGATAAGTGATTCGGCACGCCTGCCAAAGACCCATGCTGGGGATAACACGCCATGAACCAGCTATTCTTTATTCCGCCTTAGCACACGAACACTTCGCGTTTAGCTGGGGATTATTCTTTCTTGTTTTTTTCTTTTCTGGACCCCGAAATTTTTCTTATCTTATCTTTTTCATTTTCTTGAACCCCGAAATTTTCTTCCGCGCAAATGATCCCAGATCACTGCATTTGAACCCCATTCTCCTGTTTGCCAAAAATAATGAACCCCATTCTCCATTTGAACCCCAGTCGCCTGACGATTACTTGCGATCGCCATTGTGAACCCCGTTCTCCAGAAAATGTCGCAACATTTCCCTTTCTCCATTTGAACCCCGCTCTCCAGAAAATGTCTCAACACTTCCCTTTCTCCGTTTGAACCCCGATCTCCAGAAAATGTCTCAACATTTCCCTTTCTCCATTTGAACCCCGTTCTCCCATCTCTCGTGATAATTCCGCTGGCAACGTCGGAAATAACACCCAACCACTCTGAGGGCGACATATCAGAGGGTACACCTTCACAAAAGGAAGGTAACATGTGCATCTCTTCCTCAGAAGACACCTATAACGACCTCCGTTGGCATTCACCAAGGTCTAAGGTGACACATGAACAGAAGATACTCCTGAGGACCTCATCCCGGATATAATCTTCAACTTCAATCTCCATATGAACCCCACTCTCCAGAAAATGTCACAACATTTCCCTTTCTCCGATTGAACCCCAATCTCCAGAAAATGTATCAACATTTCCTCTTCTCCGATTGAACCCCGATAATCGCGCTGATCGCGTAACATCCTTTGTTTTCATTTCCATCTCCGTCCGACGGAAAAATTTCCTCCAGTATCGCACTACTGGGAAACATCGCTGGTCTGACGTCATGATGCTAAACTCCTCAGAGTAACACCTTCACCATCCGGCGAAACAAAAACTTCAAGCGGTAACCACGGCCTGAGTCGCGCTGATCGCGTAACATTCCCATCTCTGTCCGACAGAAAAGATTTCTCCAGTATCGCACTACTGGGGAATATCCTTGATTAAATCATGAGGCTAAACTCCTCGGAGTAACACCTACCAACTGCTGTCTCGCACGACAAAAACCTCCTCCAGTATCGCACTACTGGGGAATATTGCTGATCTAATATCATGATGCTAAACTCCTCGGAATAACATCTTCACCTTCGGGCAAAACCACTTCTCAAACAGTAACCACGGCCTGAGACTAGCTTATGCTTGCAATGATGAATGACTTGTTCTGCGTAATGCTCCATAATTATGGAAATGCTACGCGATTTATTTTTCTATGCAACATGCTATGCTTATTCTACATGATGAATGCATAAAAAGCGTCCCCCTCAAGGGATTCTGCTGGGGAGCACGAGACACTCCGTTGAGGAACTCGTCAATTCTCCGATCTCCACCCCGCTGGGGAATATCGTTGCTGCTGGGAATAGGTAACCCTTGCTAGGGAAGAACCTCCTTTGCACCCAATCCGCTCGGGAAATTGCAGGGGATAAGAACCACCAACACTCTGTGGGGATACAACAGTTTTCGACTTGTTGGGGATATCAATCCCGACTCTGCTTTGGGGAACCCTCACAGATACCTGGCGACTTCACTGGGGAAATGCTCACAGATAGCTCTGCTGGGGAAACAGCAACCTCCAGGCCTGGCGACTGGGGAAGTATCGATCTGACACCTGCTGGGGATAACGATCCCGACCCTGCTAGGGTAACCACAGACCTTGGATCTGCTGGGGATTTGGTCCTCATGACTCTGCTTGGGGATATACATCCCAACTCTTCTGGACCTTTTCTGCTCCATCATCTTGTATTCCCAATCGCTCCGCGCTCGACGAAAAGCGAACTCCTGGGATTTATACAGACTTTTCAATTTTCAGACTTTGAAGAGTCTTCTTGATTAATTCCAAGGATCGTCGTACGCCTCGTCGTCTTTTCACCGTTCTTCTATTCATCCGTCCCTGATCGGACTCCATGGGGATTTGTTTTGTCAAAAGCTTCCACATCACAACCTGCAAGTGAGTGAAAATACCTAACAGTACCTGCAAAAGAGATCGTTAGATAAAACCGTGCCCCAGGCGTGTCAAGATTTCAACACTTGGGTCACCCAACCTTCCGAATAAGGTTTCAAGTTTCAATCTTATAAGCATGCCTTGGAAGGGACCTGTATGTCTTAAAATGCAAAATTCTTTATCACAATAATCTGGATGTTTTTGCAATCAAAGCGGTAGTGAAAGACAAAAACAAAATTATTTGACTGAATATGCATTTTATTGATTGAAAATTGTGTGGCTCAAACTGAGCAATACAAAGGAAGCAATTCCTGAAAAGAGGTAATTGCGCACAAAAGGAAAAATCTATCCTAATGGCAATGTGAAACCCGTGATCTCATCGAGTTCCAACTCGGTTACACCCGATATGTCCTCAGACTCTCCGTGCTTTCTGCCTTCTGAACAAGACGCTTCTGATTGATCCCTACCGGGTATTATCCATGATGCCTTAACCAAAGCACTAACGATCATGCCAGACGCAGTTGTTCGTTTCAATCCCTCTTTTGCCTGGACCGCCCCTTCAGGTTTTCAGTCCACTGGGATACCCATTTTTGCCCAAGTCGCCTTTTCAGGTTTTCGACTTGCCGGGTGTATAGTTTTTCATTTTATCCCTAATTTTTGCCCGAACCTTTCTTTCTGTTTTTGGTTCGCCGGGATGCCCATTTTTGCCTGGACTATTTTATTCTTTTCGTCCAGCGGGTCTCTTTACACGAAGTATTTTTTAACTGCGTCGGCATCTGCAGGGGATGGAAAATCCTCGCCATCCATGGTCATCAGCAACAAGGCTCTGTCAGAGAAAACCTTCTTGACCACGAACGGACCTTCATAATTGGGTGTCCATTTGCCCCTTCGATCGTTTTGAGGAGGAAGGATCCTTTTCAGCACCATATCACCCACGTGATATACCCGAGGTCGTACCTTTCTGTCAAAAGCACGCTTCATCCTCTGCTGATATAACTGCCCATGAGAGATGGCCGCCAGCCTCTTTTCCTCAATCAGGCTCAGCTCTTTGTACCGGGTCCTTACCCATTTCGTCTCTTGCAATTTCACGTCCATCAGGACTCTCAGAGAGGGGATCTGAACCTCCAATGGGTAGCACCGCTTCCATCCCATATACCAAGCTAGCAAGGTCGTTGCCCCAGCAAGCTCACGCACCGAAGATCGATACCCAAGATACAAGCTTCGTACTCAGCCACCCTTGCTGGTGCATTCAAATGCTAACCTGGAAACGAAGGGAACATGGGATCCCTTTGGCGTAACCAAAGCAGCGCTAACTCCTTCACATTAACCTTCCCCATCAGACATCAGAATCCGTTCGGATTCAGGGTCAGGCCCCTCCTCCGGGATCGGTTACTCTCAATCTTTCGATTGGAGCACCTCGAGATGTCCTCATCCGGGAATTCAAACTTCATCGGTTGACAATCCTCAATGGGTTGCGGAGTGACGTAATCAGACAATACACTCCCCTTGATTGCTTTCTGAGAGATATATCGAATATCGTATCCAATCAAAATCATTGGCCCTTTCGCAACCCGTCCGGTCATTGCTGGCTCTTTCAGAAATCTACCTGATCATATCCATCTCGAAATCCACAAAGTGGTATGAACCAGCATATACTGTCTCAGTCGGCGAGCAACCTATGCCAAAGTACATCAAGTTTTCTCGAGCAGTGAATGTATTGTTTCACAGTCGATAAACTTTTTGCTAAGGTAAATTGCATGCTCTTTTCGACAAGACTCGCCATGCTGACCCAATACACCTCGTAGACCCCTCGAGGGCTGTCAAGTACCAGATTAATAGTCTCTCTCCATAGGGAGGCATCCGAATCGGAGGTTCCTGCAACTTTTTCTTTTATTCTTTCAATGCCCCTTGGCAATCATTATTTCACCTGACCGTTTGATCTGTTTTTTTTCTTGAATGGGTTCCCACGTGGCTGTTAGGTGAGATGTGAACCATGACATGTAGTTCAATATACCCAGGAGACCACGAACCTCTCTTTCCATTCTCGGTTCAGGCATTCCCTTTTTTTTTTTTTTTTAGCAGGATCGACCTCGATTCCTCTCTTATAATGAACCCCCGCAGCTTACCGGCCCGCACTCTGATAGTGCGCTTATCTGAATTCAACCTTGTCTCAACCAGTCTACTCAGCTTGGCCAGATCTGCCAGATGCCCCTCTTCTGTTTGGGGACTTTGCTATCATGTCATCAACATAACATTCGATTTCATGATGAATCATATCATGAAACAAAGTCACCCTGGCTCTCTGATAAGTAGCACCGGCGTTCTGCTTCTCTAGAGGACAGTCTCCTCTCCATGATAGCTTGTGCATAATGACATCGGTTTCCGACCATGACATATTCTGACATGTCTGGGCGAAGATATCCACATGCTCTTTTAACAAGGCTACCATTCTTGACTCGCCTCTGAAGCGACCCCAATTTTCACTTCCTTTCTGACCTCAGCGGTACACCGGTTAACAAGCTCAACTCGCTCTTCACGCGGCTGAATCACCTTCTCCTCTTGTTTCAACAACCTGGCTAATTCCAGCAGATCACAATCTTCTTCGCCTTCTTCTTCGGCATGATAGATCGGTTTGTCGAAGTCATATGAGGTGTAACCAAATTGTTATCAACGAGATCCGGAGAATTATTTTTGAATTCGGAACGAGACAAATCAAAAAAAGAGAAAAATGAAAATAAACATTGCCATTTTTATTTGTTTTTAAACTGCAAAAATAAATGAAAAACAGGGAACACCGCTTTTTGACTGAAAAACATCCATTTATTAATGATGCAGAAATGTTGCAAATTATGAACATGAGGTGGCCCTTACAATGAACCATTACGTGTCGGGCAACACGTATGGCTTTCATGCAAATAAAACTGAAAACAGAAATTATTACTCTTCAAGTAGAGTGACAGTGATGATCTTTTTAGGCCTTCCAGTTCTGGATTCCCATCCCTGGTGCACACGGCTTTATCCACGACTCCAGTTCACAGTCGCTGTCAGTCTCTTCCCCCACCGCACAGACGCGATCTGAATCCTCAGCAATTGCACTCACCATCGCCTGACCCTGTGCCGGCATGGGATTGGCATTCACGTTGGGAGATGGAGCAAAGTTGATTGCTTTAGAATCCACCAGGTCTTGGACTACGTGCTTAAAAGCTTTGTAGTCCTCTACACTGTGCCCGGGAGCACCCGAATGGAATTCACATTTGACATTCTCATCGAAATTGGCTGGCCTTTGATCAGGTCTCAAAGGTGCCAAAGTCCTCAACTGTACCAACCCCAGATCCTTCAACTTCTTCAATAGGAAAGAGTATGTCACAGGCGGCCTGTCAAAATGCCGATCATTCATCCTCCCCCTGACTTGATATCCAGCCTTCTGAGGCCTCTGCTGGAATGGCTGACGCTGCTGTTGCGGTTGCTGCTGTTGTTGTGCAGGCTGATTGTCAGCAGGAATAGTTACCGCAGCGGTGTGCTGGAAGTAACAATCCCTACTGGGTCCTCTTTGAGCGTAGACCGCACTGGTATCACCCTCATTTTTATGCTGACCGTTCCCGAAGGGCTTCTTCGATCCTAATGACGAAGCATTACCACCCTGGATTTTCCCGAGCTTCAGCCAGCTCTCAATTCTCTCCCCAGCCACCACAATGTCGGCAAAATTTGTGACGGGACAACCCACCATCCTTTCAGCAAAAACCCCCTGCAGGGTACCCATGAAGAGATCAGACATCTCTCTGTCCACCAGTGGAGGTTGAACTCTGGCAGCCAACTCCCTCCACCTCTGAGCGTATTCTTTAAACCCCTCGTTATTCTTCTGAGACATACCCTGCAGCTGGGTACGACTCGGAGCCATATCAGCGTTAAACTGATACTGTTTAAAGAAGGCATCGCCAAGATCTTGCCAACTCTTGATATCAGAAGATTTCAGCTTGGTATACCATTCCAAGGATCCTCCAGACAGACTGTCTTGGAAGAAGTACATCCAAAGCTTTTGATCTGTAGTGTATGCAAAGATCTTGCGGACAAAGGCTTGAAGGTGAGTCTCCGGGCAGGAACTCCCATTATATTTGTCAAATAAGGGCGCCTTGAACTTCTGTGGGATCACAATCCCCTCAACTAACCCCATATTCGACATGTTCACAACCCCGGGAGTGGCATAACTCTCCAAAGCTCTGATCTTCTCAGCCAACAACTGTATCTCTTTGTTCTGCGGCTGGGCACCGTATTGACCGAACGGTTCGTTGTGCATGGAGAACTGATCAGCCTCTCGGTCTTCCTCTCTATCATCGTCAACCCCAAAGAATGGAGGAAACAGGCTATCCTTCAGATTAGGACCCATCGGACCAGGTTGACCCCCTGTAGCAGTGCCAAAACCACCAGCATTATCATTTACCATACCCACAGTTGCTCTTTTTCCACCGTCTCTGGATCCACCAAGCCCCTGGTTGGAGACACCATCCAGGTTTACACCACTGTTAGCAGCGGAAGCCCGCTCGAGCTTCTCAACTTTATCAGCCAACGCTTTCTGACCAACTGCAAACCCTTGCATGATGTTGATCAGTTCGCTCATCTTATCCTTCAGCTCGAGAATATCGGTATTTGGGAGATCCATCAGTCTGGGAGTATTGCGTCAAGTAAAGTATCTGTGAGGGCGTGTTGAGCGCAAAGGCACAGTTCTGCGAGCACGAGCAATAATTCCTGAAACAATCAAGCACGTTAGAACTGACACCTGCAAAACAACAAACAGGTTAATATGCATGAATGCAACGTCTATCCATATGAGGAAACTTCCGTCTTTCGATCCTGGTTTCATCGAGACAGATAATATTTCAACAATAACATTCTGACATCAGGGTGTCTCTCAACCAGAATCTCAATCGAGAACGTACCCTGAGTATGGATAGACATGAGTTAGATGCCAATGAATGCAAAATGGGAATGATGCTGATGAGTAAATGCAATGCACTGTGCCATCCTCCAAGTTATCTGGTCATCTGTTGCCCTGAATCACAACCCTGACCTCTGAACCGATCACAACCATCTGAAGGAAAATGTAACCACAAATCCAACTCAAGGGTTCCGAAATAAACGGAAGACAGATACATCATCATCATCACCAAACAATCTCTGAGCAGATACCCATAACCATTTCTGAATCGGCCCGGGGAATCCTGAAATAAACGGATCCCCACTGATAAATAATACGGACAGCACTTCGGCGTCTCAGAAAGAAATGACCATAAATCCGACCTATAAATATGACTCTGATCAACGGAACCATTAATCACCATCTGAGTCACCATCTGAACATGCATCTGAAAGAATCACCCTCCCCTCACAGGTAAATTCTAAACAGGTCATCCTAAGGCGGATAATAGTCTCGACAATCGGGCAGAGATACTCAATGGGTTTGCCCTTTCGGGTGTGCCATTGTAGCTCTCTTAAGATCGTCTAAACCAAAGATCCGGGAAATGATCGGTCACCAGAGTCAACAGCTCAAATGAAGTAACTCAACCAAAGTGGAGTACCCCACAGAGGAAAGCACTATCAAATGAACCTCGTCCGGCTTGTGGTACATCACGTTGCCAGGCACATGTTGACCTAACATGAAGGAGGCAACATGAGACCACACTAATCCTAGGTGTATACTCGGGCCTGGGTTTTAGCCCCACTCAGAACACCCACCCCAAAATAGAGGAACCACCTGCACAGAGGACGACAACATGATAGTATGATGCATGCAGACATTAATGTAAATATATACACAGTCAGAATAATAAATGCAATAAATAAAGCGGCACAAGCAACCTAAACTATCCTAGAACGCTAGGAGAGACTCGCTTAGGGAAGATGGTCCAGCACAGGTCGACATCTTGTATAGTCCCCAGCAGAGTCGCCAGCTGTCGCATCCGCGAAAAACAACCGGCGGGCTGAAACAAAAACAACACAGAGCCGCCACCGTGCGTTATTTATCCCAAAGAGGGAAAGGAAACGCTCAGAGTAAACCTAGGAAAAAGCATGGTCTCGCGACCAAAGAGAAAGGATACGGGAGTCGGTTACGCAAGGGGAAGGTATTAGCACCCCTCACGTCCGTCGTACTCGACGGGATCCACGCTCTAAAGAAAGAAAAGGTTGCTAAAACAAACATCACACACACACACCGAAACAACACAGGTGGGGTTAAGAGGAAGAGGGCTCGCTAGGACATCGCGTCCTATGCCTACGTATCTCGTCTGGAACGAGAATCAGAGCTGCCGTAGTTCGGCTCACGCACACCAAACAAACAAACACAAACACGGGCAAACATGGAGCCTGAATGCCAACCACTGGACTTACATCAGCATCCGAACCACAACACACACAACAAGGCAAACGTGGAGCCCGAACGCCAATCACTGGACTTACATCGGCATCCGAACCAAACACACGCACACTGGAACCCAAATGCCACTCGATGGACTTACATCAGCTTCCAAGCACACAACAACCAAACAAGTTAATAGGGAGTCGGGAACTCGAGCCTATAACTGTCAAGCACAGACACAAAAAAAGAAAAAAAAGTGTCCGGAGAGACCTCGCACGGTCTCCTGCCTACGTACCTCATCTGGTATGAGGATCAGGGCGACGTAGTTCCCCTGAAAGGGAAAGAAATTCTAGCCAGAAACCAAGGGGAGACACACTACTAGGGAGCTGTACTCGAGCCTAGTGTTATCATGCATCATTGTCCTATGTTATGGTTTCTATCTACTTGCACAACAGCAAGCTAATCCTAACCAGGAAAAACAAGCATGCAAGCATCAATCAAAATAAAACAAACATTTCACATAGCACACACTATATCCAGTCAAGTGAGGCTCAAACAAGGGTGGACTGCCGAGGCAAGTCATCTGTACAGGGTAGTGTTCGCTCTTAACCCTGACATTGAGAGTCAGGGTGAAGCAGATGAAAGGTGAGTGAAGATTAGACTTCACAGCTCTTATCCCTGACCAGGGAGAGCTTCAGACAAAGGAGCGTGGGTCCAGAATGGGGAAACCCTTCTACGCTCAAGACTCTGACTCGACTGTGCAACAGCACAAGATCTTGGGTTTGTGTCCCAATGCATCAACACAGTGGTGTGAGCAGAGGGACGACTCAACAGAATAGCGGGAGATAGATTGCATATCTCTATGATCCACCAATTGCCTCATAGAGGTCTTTACCTGCTTGGGGACAAAAGTAAACAATCACAAACATCGCCTCTTAAGGAGGACTTCAGACAGTTGCCTGGCCAAGTAACAGGCCAGGTCTTCCAGACTACATGGAGAATAGAAATTCTACCTCAATTGGTTTAAAAACCAAGCAACAGCAAGCAAGTTCTCAAGGAACTGTAAGCAACTTAATGTACCTGAAATCAATCAAGTATCATCAGTACTCAGACAAACCAACAGTAAACAGCAAAAGTCAAACAGTCAATTTGTACAGTCAACACAAGTTAATGCACATAAGTGCAAGCCATGAGCTCAAACTCAAGCATCAAACCCTACAACACAAAACCAATGTTAGTTGACAACATCAAACAAACTCAATTTACAACTTGCATTGTTCTCCTTAAGGCTTTTGCATCTCAACCTGAAAATCCAAACCAAACATGAGAAACTAGACCACTAGGCCAAGCCTAGGGTCCAAAGGAGATGAAAAAATCAAAATAGCAAGTGAAAATTATCCAAAATCACAATCAAACAAATTAGAAGCAAATGCAATTGGTCCCATGCTCATATCATTCACCATTATCATTTTATGCACAAAATAGCATCAAACATGCAATTTGCAACTCCAAATGACCAAACAGAACTATCTCCATCAAAAGCATACCAAAACAATTCAACTAATTCCACAAAAATTCACACCTAAACAGGACACATTCAATGGATAGCATGTCAAATTTCAGTTAATTTGGACAAAAGGAAGTAGGTCAATCAAAATCAAGAAGTTCAGACAATTTCAAGCAAGCCAACACAAGGCATCAAAACAAGCATCAACTTCCATAAATCACAAAACAGTGACAATGTATGATAAATGAATGGGATCAAAACCACAATGACCTATAATGTGTCTACAATCCACATGTCAAATTTTACATCCATCCAATACACTATCAGAATTTCACAAACAAAATACAATCATGTGTCACACAATGTCACAAAATGGTTCAACGGAAGAGAAAATCACAATCAATCAGGAAATGCTATCAAAAATTCCATAAAAAATCACATGTGATCTCAACATACATATGTTCATTCATGCAAAATTTCAATTCAACGTCCCTAAGAACATCAAATAAAATCATGAAGTTGACCTAGCTTGGTGTGACACAAATTGTCACACCTCTAATCAAAAATTCATATCTCTTCAACCAAGTATCCAAAAATTACAAACTCTACATGAAAATCACCATCAAAGTGTCCAGAATATGCACAAAAAATTTCATCCATTTATTTGAAAGCATCATCATTTTATGAAAGATATGGCAAAGTATGTACAAATGTGACACTACCAAGAAATCCCTAGGCATTTTAATTTTTCACACGTGCACAAAAATCATGATTAAATTCTACACATTACAAGTAGCATCATGAAAAAAACCTCACTCAATTTGGATAAAAAATGAGTGAGTTATGATTTTCTAAAGATCAAGCATCAAAAATGAAAAAGAAATAAGAAATAAATCCAATTAATCTGATAATGGCAAACTTGTAATACTTAAGAACTTGGCCAAAACGGCGCCGTTCCACTTAAACGCAGTGGCGCGTTTCTATTGGTTGAGGCATGGCGGGAAACACATTTTAAAACCAAGCCAGGCGGATATAGGATCAAACGCGAGTTTCATCGGTTCTTCACCAAAACATCACCAGAATTTGCAGAAAATGAAGAACAACAAATTCTCACCAAATTCAACAAACTTATAATCATTAGAACCGTCTTCCAACAAGGATTAAGGATATGTAAACGATTTAACCTAACTCTAAGCATAGCGACGGGATCGAGTGAAAAAAGAATCATATCCAAACATTCAAACTCAGATTTCTCATCCAATACTCAGTCAAATTAAAAACTATAAGCATCAAGAAGATCTACATTGCAAGGCCTACAAAACGCATATCATGATTCACACAATTAAGGAAATCGAATTGGCACCTTATGATGATGGCAGCTGCGAATCTTGATGTTTCCACGCGTAATTCACCAAAACAGATGATGCTTATTGATGAGGAAGTGGAATGGAGTGATTAGGCTAGCTCGAAACAGCACCAATTGCAAGAATCTTCAAAACTCCATTGTTGTGCAAGCTTTGAACAGTCCACTTTCTTGAAGCTTTAGCCACGAATTCAGCAAAACAGTCACTCACAATTGCTTATGGAGTGTAGATCCAATGAACACGAGCAAGTTTGATGAAGAAATGTTGAAAAATGTTGGATGAAGTTTTGGAGAATTGTGAAGTTTTGGAGGGAAATTCAGTTATGATTCTTGAGAAATGTGATGTGGTTAACATTTTCTGTTATGATTAACCATATATACCCCTGCTAATCCATTCCCTTAATCACAATTATCAAAAATCCAAATGATTAGTGTTAATTGCATTTTAAGTGAAAGTCCAAAAATGACCTTCTCCAATTGGCAATGTAACAGTAAAATGAATGTTCACACAAGTCACATTTGATGTTTGGAGTGTGTTAGAAGTGGTTTCATGTGCCAATGCCTTGTAAATCTCAAATTCACTATGCCATGCCAAAAATACACATGAATTCACTTGGAAAATGACTTTTTGCCTTGACCATTTTTGATGAATTTTGATTATACATCTTGAAAGTACATGTGAAATGGGGTTTGCTCAAAAAAAGATCACCCAAATTGGACATTCCATGTGAAAGTTATGCCCCTTTGAATTTAGGCATTTTTGGAAAATGAATGGACCATAACTTGTCAACCATTCATGAGGAATTCAAGTTCTTAGACTTTTTAGAAAGGGGATAGAAAGATCTACAACTTTCATGTTGAACAAAATTTCATTTGAAGCTTCTTTGGACATGTAATTTTGTGGTGAAAAACTTTCCATTTTTGGAAACTTCCATTACAAGTCACTTTCTATTTTTGGCAACTTTTCTCCTAACTTTATTTTCTTCATTCTTGATGTTTGAAATGTCAAATGAAAATTGTTTAGACATGAATGAAGTGTATCCAACTCTCTCCCACCTCCAAATCCATAAAATCAAGCACAGTTGACCACAGTTGACTTTTTTAACTGATAGATGAATTTGGCTATGCACTGTTCAACTTGAGCCTCAAACTCCTGATGAAATGGCTCAATGATGAAACCCTAGCTTCCATAAGCTCCATATAATCATAAAATGATCCCCATATCCATTATAGACCCCATCTCCTTGCAAAACCCTGATTGACCCACTGCAGATGATTAGGGTTAACCAGTGGTCTAAACCCTAATCCCAAGGTATCTTGATCAATCTCTTGAATCTTCTGGTGATACCAAAACCATGATGATGATGATGTATCACTGCAACCAAGATGAAGACCAATCTCCTTGAGAAATCATGAAACCCTAATTCATAGCCCAATCCTCAGACAGTTAATGATCCAGTCCAATGAAACCCTAGCTTGCACCATGACCTCTTCATCTCCTGATCAAGTCTTATGAGGATGACTTGCACAATGTAACCACATGATATGCAAGATGCAATGCCTAATGACCTAAAATGATATGCAAATATATTATGCTAGTCCCAAGAGAGGAGGGCAAATTTTGAGGTGTTACACCCATCTCCATCAAGACTAACTTTTAATTAACAAGTGCAAATTTTTGGGGCATTCTAAGTGTTCAATAATCTTCCACCTTCAGACCACGAATGGCGTACATACCATTCTAACTCTCTCGGTTTAAGAATATTGAACAAAGGGCAGCTGTCATACCCCAAAATTTGCCCGTTAATTTTGCAAGACATTTTTTAAGGCACTCCAACTCATTACTCAAGGCATTGACCTTAAAGGAACAAAGACCCAGCTCACAGATGGCCAAATCCAGAAAATGGCCCAAACTGGCATGCTCGCTAGGCGAGCAGCTCCTTCGCCTAGCGAACTCTTTGCTATGCCACTCGCCTAGCGAAGCTTGCGAATACCAGAAAATTCTGGGCTTCATTCTGAGCCCATTAGGTCACAAAAAAGAATTATAAATACCAACACTTCAGTCAGAAAAGTGGAAAACGAAAACGGGAGATAGAGAGAAGGCACAACAAACCCTGGAGGCTAACCTAGAGAATTCAGAGCAACCCTAAAGGAAACCCTGAAGGAAACTCATATGCATAGATTTGGAGATCATCATGAAGATCATCATGAAGAAGGGTTGGGTTAAAACGAATTTGAGCCTTACATCCTTTGTTTCAATAACCATGAACCAAGCCACGTTACCACCCTCAAAAGACCTAATTGAGGTAGGGTTTATTTTGAAAGCATACTACAAAAAGGTTGTGTAAACTGACTCCTAAATATTTGCTAATCGCCTGTATTGGCATCATATTCTCGTTGTATCTTTCACACACTAGCTAAATCAGCAATGCGTTAGAACTAATGGTTCATTTGTCACACACTATCACATCACCTTAATACATGATTTTTCAAACCTGCATGAACGTTGCATTAAAATTACCATTGATTAAATGAACAATTTTTAACTGCAAGTAAGTACTTGACGTCAAGTAAACCTCAAAGAAGCAATCAGAGAAGGACTTGATCATTCGTCAATGCTGACCCAAATCAAGACTACTTCCTAACCCTATGGATTAGGAGCATTGCGTCCATTGACTATGATAACCTATGAATTGGTCAGTCAAAATACAAATCTTCAAGCATAATTTGATCAAGGAGGCAAATAATTCCCAAATATCCAGTCCATTTGGGGCAAGCCTTTCAAAATCCCATTCAGAGGAAAACTACAGAAAGATTCATACACTGGGGCAAAAATAGGTTTAAACCATGGTATAAATGTTCCCAGGGTTTCCTTTCAAAAGGTGAATTCCTTGAAAGACCCTACAGGCTGGGGCAGACAAGTTGCAAAGAGCCTTGGCGCAGGGCAAAAGCACAATCATCATGCATTGATTACGTCGATGCGCTCATTTGCAAGCCGTCAAGGCATACCAGACAAAGAAGTGGAGTTTCCCTCAAGAAGAAACATACAGTCTATGAGTGAAGGATCAAACTTGGGGCATCAAGAGCGTCCATATGTATCCTTCAATCATTACATCGTCGAAAGATCGAGTGTCGGGAAGTCAAAACCCCTCTCTAACCAAAGTCCAATCCCTATTGGCATCTCCAAAACCAAAGCCTAATCCCTATTGGCATCTCCAAAACCAAAGTCCAATCCATATTGGTAACTACCAAAAATAAAAAGACCACTTTGTTGACATCTTCATAAACTCAAATCCAATCAACATTGGTACCCAAAAAGTCTCGCCTTTGAAAGAGGGAGGCCAATCCAAAAATAACCAACATTCCTCTTGCATTACCACATGCACTGCATGCAATAAACACACATGGCTTTCCTTCCAAATAAGGAAGTGGCATATAAAAAATCTTTCACAAAAATGAGAAATTCTCATTAACATACATCATATGCATACATAACATGATAAATCCTTCCCATCAACCCTTTAAAGATGCCACTCCCTAGTGAAGTTTCTTTCCGTCAACCCTTTGATGATGACAAACTCTTTTCCATCAGCCCTCTGATGACAACAATTATATTTCGCCAACCCTTTGACGATGATATTACATATATATTCCCTTTTCCACCAACCCTTTGGTGACGACATCCTTTACCTTTCCATCAACCCTTTGGCGATGTCACTCCATAGTGAAATTTCTTTCCGTCAACCCTTTGACGATGACAGTTTCCTTTCCGTCAACCCTTTGATGATGACAATTACCTTTTTGTCAACCCTTTGATGATGACATTTACATTTCCATCAACCCTTGATAACACTGAAATTTACCATATTTTCGACTCCGATTTCACATTCATTCTAGTTGTTTTATTGTTATTTTGTTGTGTTGTTGCTATGTTTTCCTTTGTTTTCAGGTTTTTACTTTAATCGGAGCCCCGATCGAGAAAAGGAGTGAAAAAGAGCTAAAAACCCTAAAATTCAGCATTTTGTACTTGTGGCCTACCCCATGGCTGGCGCCATAGACCCTGTCATGACGTGTCCAAGCTCAACTTCCCTCAACTGCCACGTTCCCCACTACTTCCACTAAGGCGCCTCAGATTGGCCTTGTGGCAGGCGCCATGGCCTTGTGGCGGGCGCCACAAGAGGAAAAATTTTCCCTCCCATTTTCAAGTTGAAGGGCATCCTTGTCATTTCCATCTTTTTACTTGCTTATAAATAGAAACTCGAAATCACTTTTACAATCATCCAAACTTATAACAGAGGCAAACTCAGAGCAACTTTGTTTCACTTAGGCATATATTCAGTATTTTAAAGTGGTAATCGCTTCGCATTGGAGTGTTACCATAATTGTGTAATCAAGTCTGTGATAGAGTCTGTAATCGAGTTTGGAGCACTTTGGAAGGAAGTTAATCCTGCCGCCATTTTCATTTCTGCTTTGCAATTTACTCAACCCTCCGATTGGAGTTGGTTTTTATTACTTGTCTTTATCTTATTTATTTCCCGCACTCGCTTTACTTTATTTATTTCCCGCACTCGCTTTACTTTATTTATTTCCTCGCACTCGCTTTACTTTATTTATTTCCTCGCACTCGCTTTACTTTATTTATTTCCTCGCACTCGCTTTAAATTGTTTATTTTCCCGCACTCGCACTACTTTTATTTATTTCCCGCACTCGCACTACTTTTATTTACTTTCCGCACTCGCACTACTTTTATTTAAATTAATGCACTTTTACTTTACCATGTCTAACTAAATTTATAAGGTTAGAATGTAAGGATCGTAATGGAATCGATAATCCGTACAATTGTTCGTAGAAACACTTAAGGGCTATTTTAACTTTCAACTTAAGTTTTCCCGCACTTCAATTCCGTTGGGTAAGATCGAAAGCCGTCCAACGTCTATTTAAACTTAATTGTTTTTAACTATTTCAAAAACAGCGAAAGCGCTTTGTTTAGTTCATTAGGAGTTTTTAATTTAAGAAGAAAAGAGATTTTAAAACTATTTTCGGACGCGTTTATAAGTTTAGAGTCTGGTTCGTGAGAACCTCTTTTGGTTAAGAAATCCAGGTTATAATACTTTTCAACTTAGTCAAGATATTATATTTCTTAAAAATAGGTTTACTACTCTAATGCAATGCGCGCCTTTTTATAAGTGACAATAAGAGGGTTTGATTAGGGAGTACAACTCGGTTCTGAATACGCGAAAGCGACAGTTCCTATTAAATTAGTTCTTTTCAAAGTAGGAAACACTGCCCATAAGTAATTCTATTAGCAAGTACTTGGATTATTAATTGATTACGTGGATTACATTCGACCCTGTCTTTATTAATTAAACTTTATTCAACACTTTGCTTTCCATTGCACACTCTATAAACACCTATTTTGATTGCCTTTGATAAACACCATAACGATAGATAACGATAGATTAACACTTGGTCTCTGTGGATTCTACAATCTTTTATATTACTCTGACGCGTTCGTATACTTGCAAAACACCGCATCAACCCTCTGATGATGATCCTTCCCATCAACCCTTTGGTGATGCCATACTTTACTTCTTTCCGTCAACCCTTTGACGATGACATAGTCTTTTTCATCAGCCCTCTAATGATGACGATCTTTTCTGTCAAACCTTTAACGACGACATTTACCTGTCCATCAACCCTTTGATGTCGACATTCACTATCTTCCATCAACCCTTTGATGATGATATTCCCCAATAATCTCATTGGAAACAAAATAAAAATCCTACAAAAAATATCCAATTACCCATTTGCATTCCCATATGCATCATACGAATCATTCATAAATGGTTTTCCTGCCAAACAGAAAATTAAAAAAAAAACACAGTCATATCAATCATCAGCATACTCATGCATAACACTCCTATAAAATGGGAATTTTAACAAAATAAAAATCATTCGCATTCCTACATGTACAACCAAATATCCCCAGCAATTGCATACATGCATGCATCTCATGCATCATCCCATGCATGGTATTCCCGCCCAAAATGGAAACATCATATAAAAATCACACCAAAATATCAGGATCCAGGGTCATTCACATGTGTCCTGGACATTCCATATTTCTCCAAATAAAGTCATTACCCTGCATGTGCTCATGGAATCATTTCCCGGCAAGCCACTTTTCAACTTTATGATTAATAATGATATTCCCCCCAACATCTTTGCTAGCATTGCTCCCCAAGTAGAGGTTACCATAAAAAGTCTCCTATGAGCTTTCCCCCCCTACAGAGCTTTGCCAGTAAATCTCTTCCAAAAGGAGTCTTTTCTAAAATATTTCCCCCAACAGACGAACGTCTGAGATACTGCTTCATTTATATGAAGAATCTCAGTTATCTGTTTGAGATGTTGCTTCATCAATATGAAGAGTCTCATTCATTTTTAGAGATACTGCTCTAGTATCCTTGAAGAGTATTAGATTCAATTAAGGTATAATTTCCTTATTCAAAATATCTTAATTCTATCATATAAGATGCTGCTTTGATCCGATACAGAGAATCTCATTTTTGCTGTTTGAGATGCTGCTTCGTCAATATGAAGAGTCTCATTCCAGATTTTTTAGAGATACTGCTCTAGTATCCTTGAAGATTCTTAGATTTAATTAAGGTATCATTTCCTTATTTGGAATATCTTAATTTTATCATATAAGATGCTGCTTTGATCCGATACAAAGAATCTCATTTTTGCTGTTTGAGATGCTGCTTCGTCAATATGAAGAGTCTCATTCCGGATTTTCTAGAGATACTGCTTGAGTATCCTCGAAGAATCTTAGATTGATTTAAGGTATCATTCCCTTGCTGGAACATCTTAATTCTATCATATAAGATGCTGCTTTGATCCGATACAGAGAATCTCATTTTTGCTGTTTGAGATGCTGCTTCGTCAATATGAAGAGTCTCATTCCAGATTTTCTTGAGATACTGCTCTAAGTATCCTCGAAGAGTCTTAAATTCAATTAAGGTATCATTCCCTTGTTAGGAATATCTTAATTCTATCGTATAAGATGCTGCTTCGATATAGAGAATCTCATTTTTACTGTTTGAGATGTTGATTCATCAATATGAAAAGTCTCATTTCAATTTTTAGAGATACTGCTCTAGGTGTCCTCGGAGAATCTTAAATACGATTGAGGTATTATTCCCTTGTCGGAATATCTCGATTATATCATATAAGGCACTGCTCCATTGATCCCCAGAGAAATCGCGTGTTCAGTTCAAGATACTGTTCTGCTGATTTTTTGGAAAGTCTTAGGTTCAGTTGAGGTATCCTTCCATTAGTGGAATATCTCGATCTTGGCATTCAAGATTATGTTCTGATGATTCCCAAAGAGTCTTGACTGTTTCATTTTACCTTCTAATAACTTTTCTTACTATATTTCTCACTGCATTTTCTTTCTGCATTTTTTCCTTGCAATTCAAAGGACAAAATTCGGGTCTTTTTGTATTTAATTATCTTCCACCATGAATGTACGAAGACTGTTGTCATTCACACCTTCTGGTTCAAGGTAATTAAATAGGGGCAACTGTCATATCCCAATTTTGTCTGGGCATTTTAAATTTTCATAAATTCGATTTAATTTTCAGTTTACAACATATGTACAACATAACACGCATTTCATCATGAATAACACATAAAATATCAGTCAGAATAAATTCTTGAAAATACAGACAAGTTGGTTAAATCGTTTCTCAAGTACGGACAAAATCAGCGGATAAAAAATTTCAAAATCAAACTTGCAGACGTCAGTATTATTAATCTACGGTTCGCGTAGTTTAATCAGATATGCTCGTTATATTTTTCGACGACTTCTTCAGCTGCATTTTAATCCGTCTGAGCCTGTTAACCGGTGAAAATTCATTTCAAAATTAAAAGAAACGTTGTATTTTTTTAATAAGTATATTTCGCACTGATCATTTTAATGTATCCGATTTAATTTTTCGAGCAAACTTTCGCCCGACTTTTATTCATTTTTTCGTTCTTTCGTCAAAATAGTCAGATTAAATAAATAGAATTTTCCATGTTATTATTTTAATTTTATCATGATTATTTAAAAAGTTGTTAATTTTATTTGAATTAATTAATTTAATCCCATTTAAGCCAATTAAATTATTTAGAAAGGGCATTTTAGTTAGTTATAATTTGTGTTTCTTTCATCTGATCTCAACCGTTAAATCAGAATTAATCAATGGATCCTAGTTGCAATCCTTGTCCACTTAGTTTCACCCAATCAAATAATAATAAGTACAAAGGATTAAAAATGATGGAATAAAAAAAAGATCAAAACAAATCTCTCTTCCTTCAATAAGGCCTGCCACGCGCGGACAGTTGGCATGGGGAAATGAAAATAAAAAGACAGCTCACATAACCTTTCTCCACTAATAACTCTCTTTTCTTCCAACGGTAAGAAAAATAAAATAAAAAGGACAACACACTCTCTCTCTCTGTTTTAACGGTTCACTCTCTAAGCTCACACCACTCACTTTCTCTGTAAAAAGAAAAACGAAACGGAAAAGAACAACAATTTTCCTCTTCTTCTCCAGAACCTCACGCGAACCACCCATTCGCCGGAATCACCTTCACCGGCGATTCCACCGCCTTTATCCTCGTCAACACCACAAAATCCACCAAACCTCCTAACAAGCTCCAGCGAAACTCCATAAACCAACAACCAAATCCGATCCAAATTCCTGCGCTCAATTTTTTTTTCGGCGACATCATCACCCACCGCAGCTCATCTCCCTCTGTCCGTCGTCAAACTTCCATCTCCATCACATTTCAAAACCTCTTCTTCTTCACCATTACACCACCTCGCCGTCACGACAACCACCGTTTTTACCCTCCAACAACCTACCTCCCCCGTACATCTTCTTCTTCACACCGCCGCGTCCACTAAGTTCAATCCCACTCGATTCCGATCTGCGACCTCTATTTCAGACGAATTCAACTTTTCCGTTTCTGGTAAGTTCGCCTCAAACAAAATCGTGACCAGGATCGCCGCCACCGTGCATCTTGTTTCCGATCCTGAGACACCTTCCGTCCATCACTTCCAAATCCCTGTTTTTACCGGCTTGGTTCAACAAGGGAGTTTATCAAATTTGTTCCCAAGTCTTACATGGGTGAGTAGTTAACGAATCTTATGCAGAGTTATGTTTCGTTAAAGGCATTGCGGTGTCATGGGTTGAATTCACACCGTCGATCTCGTGCGATATCGAGTGGGAGTTGCGAACAGACGAGGTTAAACACCAATTTCTTGTATATTTCAATGTTGTTAGGTACATGCGTTCTTTTTTTACATCAACATTTGAAATTTGGTGGTGCTTGATTTTCACTGTGTATATATGTTTAAAGTTTGAGTATAGCCACCACACTTTGTAATACTGCAAATGGTTTATGTGCTGTTGTTGCTTACATTTCGGTGTCGGAATCGGATCTATGGTGATGAACATTCGACTCCCGTATTATGTCGCATACGTGAAATTTATGAGCCTTCATATAGATTTTAACATTACTGTAAATGATTTTTGGGATGTTGGTGTTTATTTCATTTTCCCTCTTTGTTAAAATTACTGCCTTTGATAAGTCATGGTGAAGTTGATTTGCTTGTATCAATGTATATGGTTTGATTTTGGATTGTGATATACATTGCAATTTAATCATGCGTGCTATGTTGTGGCTTGAAATGCAGAATATATTATTTTATAAGTTCCAGTTAGTAAGGAGTTTGAAATAAAGAATTGGATTTTGAAGAGTTTTTCTTGGTTACCGTAGAAAATGTTGCCGGTTACATTTGTTTTACAAGTTCCAGTAGTAATGGCTAGAAATGAATGTCAATATTTTATTTTAAAACATATGCTAATCCTATGGCTAAAGTGATCACCAAAAACCATAAATAATTTTGTTGGTTTTCAATTACTAATTGCTTATGTACATTATCTTTTGGTGAGATTTGTAACATGCTGAGAGCAATCTTGTAAATAAATTGGGTGCTACTATCGTATTTCATTGCATTTTGAATTGAATTAAACCTTTGGATCCGACTATTCAATGTCGTTATGCCACCTTGTTTCAATACATTAATCAAACATTTCACCAAGTTATGATCTTACGAATGACATTAATTGTGTTGTCATTTCGTACAAACCGGTTTTGAGTACACCGATTCCGTTAGATAAATCGACAATTGTCACTTATATCTTTTGATTGTAATTAAAATTAATTAATTAAATTTTGATTTGTTAAGTTATTTTGGAATTAATTAATTTTAATTAACTTAGTTATTTGATTCAATTCAATGATTTTGATAATTAATTTTAATTAATTTAATTAATCGATTTAACCAAATTTTAATTAATTAATTTTGTTAATTAAACATTGATCGATTTCTTCTACTATCATTTCACAATCATTTCTAACACTATTTCAATCTCATCGATTCAAAACCACGATAAACCATTAAATCACACAATTCTAGATTCAACATCGAGCCCATTTTCCACATCCTTGTAAGTCGATCGCTTTTAAGCATCACCATCAACCTCACATAGCTTACTCTTGGACTTTCTTACAATGAGACCTATTCGATTTTAATCGAGTAGATGATTGATTCACTAAATAAAATTCGATTTATTAACGAACACAAATTTAAAACCTCGATCCAATGTCGAGTATTTTCTTTCAAACTCAATCGAAATACCCAATCACAATCAAACACCATTTCATTTGGAAATGGAAAGGGGGATGACTTTGAGTTTTCAATTCCTCTCCTTGATTATTTGAATACGAGTTCTCTTACTCGGTTAGTCAAATAGTCGTCATTTCTATCCACCTAAGCACAAACAAATCAAACTGTTTCATAATGACGATACGAAAAGGGAGATGACTTTGAGTCTTCAATTTTTCTCCTCAATCATTTGAATACAAGTTCTCTTACTTGGTTAGTCAAATAATTGTCGTTCCTCTACAAACTCCCAAACCCCGATTAAATCAAACTACCTTTCATAACGACAAAAATGAAAAGGGAGAGGACTTTGAGCCTTCAACTTCTCTCCTCATTTGTTTGAATACAAGTTCTCTTACTCGGTTAGTCGAACAAGTGTCATTTTTCCGTAAATCAATAAATCAATCAAAACTGTACGAAAAGGGAGATGGTCTTGAGTTTTCAATTCCTCTTATCAAATGCTTGGATAGGAGTTGTCTTACTCAGTTATTCAAGTACTTGCCGTTCATTCTAAAATACGCCAACCATATGCAAACTAATCTTCATAATCACTCAGGTGAAAAAGAAAGCGATCTAGAGTCTTCTATTCCCTTTCCCGATTATTAGGATACGAGTTATCTTACTCGATTATCCGAGTATTCGTCATCCATTCAAAACACCTTAGTCATCATCAAAATCCTTTTTGAAATTAAGAATGAAAAAGAAAGTGGTCTAGAGTCTTCTATTCCCTTTCCCGGTTGTTAGGATACGAGTTGTCTTACTCGGCCATCCGAGTAATCGTCATCCAACCAAAAATATCTCAACACATCAAACCTATCTTTTCTCGCCCTCGTGCAATCGAAGCCAACCAACAAAACATCAAACACATCAAATCAGCTCGTCACCCCCCGCGTGACCAAATCCTTCTTTCAAAAAGAACACTATTAATCTTTTCTAATGCGCACAACAAACCAGTGCTAGAGCCTCCACCGAGAGTAGACAAGCCAATGTTTAGCCGTTAGAACACCGACCTACACAGTCGTTCATAAAACAAAACACACCAATTATTCGTAGTCCCTGAACTACGAATGCTCTGATTTCCTTATTGCACCATAAGGATACGTAGGCACGAGATTGCGAGATCTTGGCGAGCACACTGATAAAAAACCTCCGTTTTCTCCCTTCTGAGGTTCCCATCCATCTCTATTCAATTTTATTATCACTCAAAGAAAACAAACAAGATAAGTTAACACTCAAATCGAGAAATTGAACTAAAAGGTTCCCGTTGAGTACAACGGATGTGAGGGGTGCTAATACCTTCCCATTGCGTAATCCACTCCCGAACCCGAATATGGTTGCGACGACCATTATTCTATTATTCAAAAGGTTTTATCGATATTTTCCTATCCCTTTATTGGGATAAATAAAGTTCGGTGGCGACTCTGTTCGAATATAATTTTTTCCGCGACCATCGCGAGGAATCGTATTTTTCGAGATGCGACACATGTGCCAAAGCCAATTATCATCAATAGCTACAGCCTTGCAATACATATCAATATCATACTTGATGTTCATTGGAAATAAACGATTCTTTGACATGTTTGTCTTTGCTATGAGGCCCATCTCAGCATCATTGATAGTGCAACCTTTTTTGTTAAAGTTTAAATCATAGCCTTTCTCAGCAAGTTATCCAACGCTTAAGAGATTCAGACATATACTAGGTACATAGAATACATCAGAAATATAATTCATAGGTCCATCCTTCAATCTGATGGTGATCTTTCCTTTTCCTAAAACTTGAAGTTTTGAATTATCACCGAACTTGACTATGCTGTGGAAACTTTCATCTAAGTTTGAAAATAATTCCTTATTCCCACTTAGATGGTTACTACAACCAGTATCTAGCAACCATTGGTCATCATTTTTATTGGCTACAACATGACATGTTGTAAGCACCATTTTCATATCATCTTCAATTTTTGCAACTCAAGCATGGCTATCTCTAATATTCAATGATTTAGTATGACATTCTCGACTATATTGACCATACTTTTTACAATTATGGCACTGAATATGAGATTGACATTCTGATTGAAAATGTTTGTACTTTTGACATTTGTGACATTGAATATTAGATTTATTTTGAAAAGAGCTATTACCTTGTGTTTTTGGCTTAAGTCAGTTTGAGAATTCCTCTAGTTACCTTTGGAACTTTGTCCTCTTTGAAAGTGGTTTGACCTTCTTTGCACAGGTCCCTCATTTCTCACATTTGTTTGAGCTTTTAAAGCTTGCTCAAATGTGCCACTTGATCTCCCGTTCATCCGCATCTCACGTGATTCCAAAGATGCTTGCAAATCATTTAAAGTCATTGTGGTGACATCTTTTCCTTCTTCAATTGCTGCTACTACGTAATCAAAACGGGTTGAAAGAGTATGCATAATTTTTTCCACAATATCTTTCTCCTTTATGTCATCACCGTTGGATTTCATTTCATTGACTAGTTTGTCCATTCGTGAAAAATATCAATGAATGCTTTCATCTTTTCCTTGCTCCATTAGCTCAAACTAGCGTTTTAATCCTTGCAACCTCGTTCGTTTAACTGGGTCAATACCTTTATATGTTTTAAGTAAAATTTCCCAAGCCTCCTTAGATGTTTTGGCATGAAATTTTTTCTCAAAAACAGACAGCTCCACATATTGACATATAAAAAACAAAGCTTTTTCATTGAGTTGACGGTCTTTTTCAACTTGTTTCTCATAAACTTTTCCTTTATCTTCTTCGGTTGGTTCAACAAAACCTTTCTTCATAATTTCTAAACACAACTCCATCAATCATTTCCAAATAGAAAAATTTGATCTTCCATTGAATTTGAAAACGGTTGTTTGCAACGACAAAATTTGATTAATACTTGAACTTGTAGCCATTTTAATGTTGACAATAATTATATTGAATTGCCTTAAATTTTTTTTAATAATAACACTTTCTGTAACTCACACAGCTGGCGGGTGCTTTCTTAACTTATAAAATATTTTTCTTTTCTTTTTTCTTTTTTCTTTATTTTTTATTATTATTGTATTTTTTTTTTTTAGCTTTTGCTAAACAATTTATGGTTTTCCTTGAAACTAGTTAACCATTCATGGTTTTCTCTTATTGACTTCTCCAAACGCTAAATTTATATTATCTAACATTCCCTTGTAGTTGCAGTCCCATACTTCACGTTTCACGCACTAATTCGAATTTGGATCTTAATTTTCTTTCTATTCTTCGATCTTGTAATCCAGGTATATCTTTTTTTCTCACTCTCTTCTTCGTTTTCTTCAATGCGAGAAAATTTCTGTAACAAACTTCACGTAACTGTTTTAGCGGGAAACTAGTTTTTCTATTCCGATTAGATCAAATTAGCCTGGATTTGAATGATTTGAAGTTAGAATTATTGTTTCGGTTGATTCGGTAAATTGAGATTTGAATATTCAATGATTGATTGTGAATGTAGTTCAAATTGTTAATTGGAATGAATGGTGTTCGTTTTTTGCAGTTAGTTGGAGATTCAATAATGATGGAGAGAGCAGATTCTGTGCAGAAGCTGTACACGCGTATGCGACTATGGGAATTTACCGATCAGTATGTGATTGAGCCTACAGATGGCTCTTCTGGTTCGTCTTTGGCTGTTAGTCGAGTTGATGGCTCCATGAAACTAATCGGTTAGTTGAATCAATTGCTTTGTTTTCGTGCCGTGATTTTTCTTCGATTAATATACATATGATTCATAGATTTTTTTTTGTTTTGATTTTTTTGTTTTTATTTATTTTGTTCCTTTCTTGTTTTGCTTTGACAGATGAGGTTCCGGAATGTACCACTCTCCGAGTTCCTAAGATCTTTACAATTTATGGTGTTGTTGGGATAGTGAGGCTTTTGGCTGGTGAGCAACACATTTCCTTGTTTTGCTTTAATGAAATTTTACATAAAGTGACTACTGTATTTTTGTATTCTTAAGTTTTTAAAATCGCGTGCATTGGCAAGGTTGATGTTCATCTTTATCTATATGGTTTTTTAACAACGTGGGATGATTAGATTAGGATTTTTTATTGTTACTTTTTGGCAGTGTTGTCAAATGCAGATGGCAGATTATTAAAATCCCGGTATGCATTAGTGCTATAGCGGCTATTGGTACTAAATAACGTATCACAGAACAATAGCGGTTTGTCCAAATTCTGCTAAAGAGTGGCCATTTAACAACATTGTTTTTTGGTTGGGTGGGCCGGGTGATTGAAGTGGGAATTGGGATGTTTGACTGATGATAGAAGATATTTATTTTGGCACATGATTGAAAGCAAAAAATGGAATAGCAACAACGTTTCGTGCTCTATGTGGGCTTAGGAAAATGAGACATTGCCTTTTCTTTTCTTTATTTTTCTAAGAGACAGCATATGATTTAATGATCATGCAAGCTTATTACATTTATATAGATTTCTTTTAGCTCAAGTATCTTTATATCTTAATGACTTAAGCAGCCTGTCCTAAATACCCTGTTTTTCAATTACTTGTAATTGTGATTTTGATTTTCGTATCTGATTTTGTTGATCTTGTTTACATAATTGATTTCCTTTCGAAACATCAGATAATGCATTATTTTGAAAACATAGTTCAATTTGAGCAATCATTTGATGTTGCTAAATTTTACCATGCCCTTAGGATCATATTTGATGGTCATAACTGAGCGTGAATGTGCTGGATCTTACTTGGGGCATCCAATTTTCAAAATTTTATCCATGAAGGTTTTTCCATGTGATCATTCACTTAAAAGTACCCCTGCCGAACAGGTATATTTTCTATAAGTTCCACTTGTTTCCTATTTTATTCCATAACCATTTCCAATTTGGAACTCATAATTGCTGTACCAAATTTGGCAGAAGAAGGCGGAGATGGAATTTTCTGGCCTACTAAATGTTGCTGAGAAAACTTCTGGCCTGTTCTTCTCATATGAAACTAATTTAACTCTGAGGTAAACTTTTTCGATGTTTCTAGCGGTCTTTCATTTTTATGTATCACTAGAATATGTTATGGTTCTATTTGGATTCTAAAATTCACTGCCTTATTGAGATATGCACATACAGAGAAGAAACTACCCATGCATTCTCAGTTTGATTGGTAGGTGCAATCATGCAACCTGTAAAGCTACAGAAAATGCAGTCCCAGTCTCCATTTTATGTATTGTAATGTCAGGAACTTTTAGCATGACGCTCAGAATGACAATTACATCACCTTTTTACATTTTATGTCCAAAGTATCAATCATTTATGTTTGAGAGCTTCAGCTTGTAAAAGAAGCTTCCATGCTACATGTTGAAAGATATCATAAATCATCGCATAGGTGAATATGAGATACTTTAAGTACATTTAGCCATTGATTGCAAACCTCTAGACCGTTGATATATGGGATAGAAACTTATTTTAATATATGGCTACAATAATATGTTTTTTTTTAAAAGCTGATGGAATGGAAGAACTATTGCTATCTGAGTTTTTTTGGAGCTGCAGGTCATTGTAAATTGTAATCTTGATTAAAATGCATTGGTTTAGTGGTAATAGTGACATTAATGATATGTTAGAAAAGTTAGGTTTTGTTTTTTATCATGAATAAAAATTGAATGCACACTCTAACAAAATTGAAGCATAACTATGTAAATCTTTCTTCTAGCAAAAATAGCTCACATAAAAGAAATCCTATAAAACATGTCTTATGTTGCCTTACCATTCCATTGTTTTTATTAATGGAATATAAGTTATGTTTTGCAGTGCCCAGCGGTTGAATGACCTGGGTGATGAGTCTAGATTGCTTCCTCTTTGGAGACAGGTATCTATTGCTTTTTTGTTTTACTACTGTCCTTATTGTTTACAAAGTTTTTTATTGTATTTAAACATTTTAAATTGAGAGAAAGGAAAGGGAAGCATATAGGAAAGAGAGAGGAAGGGATCAACCAAAGACAGAAATCCAAGAGTCTCTGTTGTGTGAAATTGATGAAAGATTCACAAACTTTCAGTTACAGTTTTATATATATGGAAGTTGAGAGCCTTGAGAAGTTCAAGGGTGACTAAATCGTAACTAACACAACATAGTATGTTGATTCAGCATATTTTGTTACTAAAATTACCAACCACCTACTGCAATAACATAAACATATTCTTATTTATAGTGATATTTATAAAATGTTGCCGTTATGCTGATATACCAGAGGGTGCTGATTACTTGCTTGAGAAAATTTCATAGTTTCTTCTAGATACTATTCCTGATTACTTGCTTGAGAAAATTTCATAGTTTCTTCTAGATACTATTCCTGAGCCACACTTCTCATGTCTAGGAAATCAATGTCCACTCTTAATTGATTCCTTATGCAGTTTGTGTTTCCCTCCTCTTATTCTGCTTATGCTACCAATTTCTTGATCACAGGCAGAGCCTCGATTTCTTTGGAACAATTATATGTTAGAAGTGCTCATAGATAACAAGGTAGGTTTATTGTAGCGTTTTTTACTGTTCATTTTTCCACTGCTTGCACATTTTTAAAGTACTAACTAATAAGTTTGTGATTCTGTGCTTGCCAGCTTGACCCATACTTACTTCCTATAGTCCAAGGCAGTATCCTTATTTGATCATCTCAATGTTATTATATCATCATCTTTTGGATTTTTTAATAACAGATGCATATATTTGTATTGCTGTTGTGTGAGCACATTACCATTTATTTTTCAATGTTATCCTTAACAAGTTATCAGGTTTTCATTACTTTCAAGCAGCCATTGGGAAAGATATTATTGACGTCACTTTGATTGCGAGGAGATGCACAAGAAGAAATGGTGTTTAAAGCTTTTGGATGAACTTATATTTATTTCTGTCCACTCAAAAAATCTTTTGTTTTCTAGTTTGACTGTGCACTTATAGATATCATGCGTTCCTTACAATTCAAAAAATCAACATAATGTTGGCCATGAAATTAATATGGTGGTGATATTGAAAGTAATCATTGATGGTTGCCATATACTTTTTTACAGTATCTTGTAGCTGTCTGTTCGGAACATAATGCAGATCTAATTTCTAAGTTAAACTTTAAGGAAAAGATATCAAAAGGTGTATAGTTTCCTTGTTTGCATGTTAGGGTTTTAATTTGTCATATTTGAGGTTTAAAATTATTATTAGAATCTTTAATTTTAAGTGTTTTTGTATGAAAGAACACAGTTGTAATTTGTGATGCCTAAAGAAAACAAACATAATCTTTTATTGATTGGCTGGCTGATAGTACAAATGCAATTTTATTTCTTGAAAGGAACTCGAATGTGGAGAAGAGGAGCTGATCCCGATGGATATGTTGCCAATTTTGTGGAAACAGAACAACTTATGCAGTTCAATGGGTATACTGCTTCTTTTGTTCAGGTATTACTTTCTACAACCACAAATCTTTTATCATAAGAATTTAAATAAAAGGACGGCTAGCCATGCAAGATATGAATGTTTTGTCGAATTAATTCAAAGAAGTGGTCCTAATCATTCTAAAGAGTTGTCATTATTTTGAAATAAGATGAACACTATCTAGGGCACATATAAGCAACTGCGTAATTAATGAACAATTGATATCTAACTTGATTATTTTTCTAGGAAGATGGAAAAATGATTTCAGTTTTTTTATGTCCAATATATATTTTAAAAATTCTTAATTGTCTTTCCAAATTTGCATTTGGTATTTTTGACCGTCCAGTTAATGGCGTTAATTTTTTTTTGCAAATGATGCTTCAGTAACCTTTCAATTGTGTAATGTATTTAGGTATGGAAGTAATGTGAAATTAGTTACCATTTACATCTTACTATTAACAAACTATCCAGAAATAAAGTGCATGTTTAATAATGCGGGGCAGCTTTCCATATGATACAAAAAGCAGTTGGTATTGTTTTCAAGTCCGTTTTTCTGTTACTTGAGTTTTCAATGGGGAATAATTGTTTTGATTCTACCTTCTCTAAATCTCTTATGCGTGACTTACTATATAGCTTCCTGAAAACTATCCTATCTCTTTTATTTGCTATTCCATGTTTGCTTTGACACGAATTCTACCTAATATGGCTGTTGTTCATTGCTAGATTTTGACTTAATAATGGCATCATTAACTGTCAAATGTGGCTTTCTAGGAAAATTACCAAAACTGAATTCCTCACTAAATCTTTTGCAATTTGTAAAAAATCTATATTTTTCCACAAAACACCATATTTTGTTCATTCTAATTTTTTAATCATGTGTTGCTTTTTTAAATTGTAAATATGATTTGTCAGTTTCAAGATTGGTTGATGTTGAACTGAAAAGGTTACTCTTAAATTTCTAGGCCAAAGTATTCTGACATGCAGTGTTGGTAGCTTTAAGGCTATACAAAAATAGCATTACCTTCCAACTATTTTGGGTATTTTTTTTATTTTGAAAATAGACCTTCTGGTAATATTTGTACCTATTAGGATTTAGGACATCTTTATTTGAAAATGCTGAGCTGGAAACTTATGTAGCAATACTAATAGTGATAGTTGAATGAAAACTTGAATTTTCAGTTTTTTTTCATGGAGTGAAAATGGGCTATTCTTGCTATTATAATTTATATGGGTTAAAAAATAAAGCCAAACAAGGGGGGCTATGGCTTCTGTTTCTTTGGGAAGAATGTTAACTTTGTTTTATTTCATTTCATATCACTTAAGAGTCATCATGGTTGAACTTTTGCAGATTCGTGGTTCGATTCCTCTGCTCTGGCAGCAAATTGTTGACTTAACATATAAACCGAAGTTTGAACTATTGAAACTCGAGGACGCTGTAAGTGTTTGCTTATTGCTATAGTTCTGTGGTTTTTACATTTTTATATGTATTTCACTTTCATTTCATTACTTGAGATGCAGCCACGAGTCCTCGAGAGGCATATATTAGATTTAAGAAAAAAATATGGAGCTGTGTTGGCTGTTGATCTTGTTAACAAGGTGAATATGCTTTCATATTGTAACAAGCTGAGAATGCTCGTATATTGGTTAACAACTTTACCAAATGATACAGTCTGTGTAATTGCATTGTAAATTTCATAGACAACTGTTAAGAATGCATGCAACCTAAAATGTGCATGGAATTGTTATGTATCAGCATGGAGGAGAAGGGCGGCTATGTGAAAAATTTGGCAGTACAATGCAGCATGTGGCTAGTGATGATGTAAGGTAGATGTCTATTTCAATTAACTTCTAGATTGATTAGATTGATACGCATAGACTCTTCAGTTATTTTGGGGGTTTACTCATGTGTTTTTAATTATTCTATGTAGATATGTTCACTTCGATTTCCATCATGTCTGTGGACACGTTCATTTTGAACGTCTATCACTGCTTTATGATCAAATATCAGATTTTCTTGAGAGAAACGGGTATGGGATTTTTTATTGGTTAAGCAATTTGATACCTACTTTTTTGAGAATTGATTAATAATTTGATTCTTATTGATATTGATTGGTGTCATCGAAGCAGGGAGCTATTTATGAACTACTGATATGCTAACCAGTTCTAATAAATTATATTAACATGATGTTTGTCTAACAGTATAAGATATTTACTGGAAACATTCACCTTATTATCCTGTTTGATAATAAAATTTTGTACTCAAATCTTACTGAAGTTCTTCTTTAAAGAGATAAATGTATATGACCTGAGTTGCTATTCGCCTTCTGCAAGTGCAGATATCTTTTGTTGAACGAAAAGGGAGAGAAAATGAAGGAGCAACTTGGAGTTGTTAGGACCAACTGTATTGATTGTCTCGACCGAACAAATGTAACTCAGGTTGGTTGGTTTCTAATCTAGAAAGTGTTCGGTGCCTTCTTGAATTAATGGAAAAATTTATGTCCCTTTATACGAAATACTTCATTCTTCGGTTCTTATCTGTTATGGGTTATTGCGTGGGAAAGAGCAAAAAAGCCACATAGATTCACACACACACACTATCAGAAAGGATTTTTTTGGGGTGGCCATGGCCATCCTCCGTCCCTTATAACATTCACTCCACTATTTGTTTATGGCATAATTTGTTTTCCAGCTTACTAATGTTAAAGTATATGTGTAGAGCATGATAGGCCGAAATATGTTAGAATACCAGCTTAGAAGGCTTGGAGTCTTTGGGGCTGAAGAAACCATTAGTTCACATCCAAATCTTGATGAAAGGTTTAAGATCTGTAAGTGTATTATTACTTTTTGGATTATGTGATTTGAAATGTAGATATATGTGTTGTACTATGTAGTAATTTTCAACTTTTCACTGTTTTTGCCGCATTTGAGATCTTTGATTCAATTTGTGACTGACTCTGATCAGTGTGGGCTAATCATGGGGATGATGTGAGTATCCAATATTCAGGAACTCCTGCTCTGAAAGGAGACTTTGTCAGGTATTTTTCCAATAGTCTTTACAATTTTTTTTAATATTCCGTGCATATTAAGAAGATTGTTAATTTATGGGTTCATAAAGGTTTTTCTATGTTGAATTTACATTAGCATGGAATAATTTTAAAATGTCTTTGCATCTCTGGTATCATATGTTGACTTTGATTGTATATGTTTTCCAATATGGGAATTATGGTTTTTTTGTAATTTTTTTCCATTTTAGTCCGTTGCTTTTCTCTATTGCATGCTTTAATTGCGTTAACTATGAGAAATGGATTTTGCACTTGTCAACCAATGAAAAATGTGTATCCTGCCAAATCATGTTTTTATTTTTAAAATACTGATATGACATGACAAATATAAAGATATATTTTGATTAGTTGTATGTGTAATATTGTTTCACACTGTCTGTGTACTACCTTTAAACTCTAACTATGATATATTCAATTAAAACGACAAAACCTTGCAATAAGGAAAAACTTTATAATACGACTGTGCAATTCTTTTATATGTTAAGGTTGAATGAATTCTGTGTGACAATTTGATACGACCTCGTGTCTAAAATTTCAAATGTGTTGCTATTATGAATTGTATGATTTGAAATTTGACCTTTGTGACTACCCTATTTAATATTTTTGGTGGGATTCAGGTTTGGGCATCGCACCGTTCAAGGGATAGTAAACGATGGTTGGAATGCTCTCCAAAGATATTATTTGAATAACTTTTGTGATGGAACAAAGCAGGTTTGTATAACTTATTTAACATAACGTATGGGGGTACTCTAGTTATGGTCTAGAGTTCCTTAGGAGTCTATTAGTTGGTCATAACTCAACTTATTATTATTGGGAAGATTGAAGTCCTCAACTTATTATTATTGGGAAGATCGAAGTCCTACATTGGTCATACTAGTTATTATCAACATAACTGAGTCATGTATCCCTATAAATAAATATTAGTATTGAGTATTTTGTATCAAGCCAATAGTTATTATCATATTTTTCTCTCGTATTTTACACATAATCACAAATTCAACATGGTATCAAAGTCTGATTAAGGACTGCAATGTGGTAATTGGACCTAGGCCCACGCTAGGCGTGAGGGTGAGTATTGAAGTTGTATTTAAGTTGTGGAGTTTGTTTGGAGTCTCACATTGCTTAGGTTTCCGGGTTGTTGAATGTATAGATGTGTGAGGGTGCAACCTCACCCTTTGAAGTACCTTTTGAAAATGAGATCCAAGCACACTTAATATGGTATCAAAGTCTGCTTCCGATCCAGGGACCTGTGGGTTATGGGGCCATCATGCCGGTTTTGTAAGGTTTAGTTAGGCCCAACCACAATTCTAAGATGACACCAGAGCCTATCGATTGGACTATGTCCGCCCATTGTTTATATTCACGCATCAAGTCCAATGGGAGTGAGGGGGTGTCTTGGGAAGATCTCAAGTCCCACATTAGTTATAGATAGAGCTTGAAAATAGTTTATATAGAGTGATGCTCATTACCTTACCAATTGATTTTGTAGGGAAGAGTTAAACCAAACTCTAATTCTAATAATTATCATTTAGGTTTTGTCCTATGTATATTTGACCTCTCCCTTCTGCATCCCAATTCAAAGTTTTAGTCTGTGCTGCCCTACATAGTAATTATGCTGTAGAAGATGCTGAATTTTAATGTACATATTTTAATTCTGGTTACTCTTTTTTTCTTAAGATACCATTTCTGAATAGATCTCGAGTTAAATTACTTTTGAGCTTCTCTGGGTCTATTACCTTTTATAAATTTGTTAATTTAAAAAAATTATTAGTTTATATGTAATTGATTTGTGTTGTTCATATTTTTCATTTATTATGTGAAGGATGCAATTGATCTCCTGCAAGGACATTATATAGTATCTGTTGGCCGAGATACAGCTGCCTCTTCTCAGAAAGGAGGAATTGAAGCTATAGCTGTGAGTACAATATAGACGGATTTTTTTTGTTGATGTTTGTGGCATCACTTTTGTGTTTAAGATCAGTTCTTAGAAAGCTCACAATTGATGAACACATTTTAAATTATATGACGTGTGACTAAATTCATAGTTGCATACATGCATACAAAATGAATGAATTAAACTCTGTTTTTCGGGGACACTGCCTATATTTTTCGTGTTGAGGTTTACAGAAAGTTGGTCCTAACCCTACCGAAAAGTGATGGAATGCAATGATCCACAAAGATGAATTACAACATGAAGCTGAGTGGTTTATGCTTTATTAAATAAGAAATAAAAACTGCCTTTAATATTTAAAGGAGCAACTAGATTATTCAGTCAGGGAAATATTGAAGTCACTATAATGCTGGATAATGCATTGCAGCATTCCCCTTTTGTTTGAAGACCTAATATGTTTTTTATTTTGCATTCTGCATTTTGTTGACATGCAGTTCATCATTAGAATGCTTCAAGGTCATATGCATTTAATGGAAATAAATATTTATATTTTTGTTTTTGTTTGCAGTCGTTTCCTCTGGCTTTCGCTCTGGTTTTAACTGGATTTCTTTTTGCAACCATGTCATTGAGACAAGGTGAGTTTACTTTATTTAGTTAAGGCTTAAACTAAGAATTAATTTGTCACTCATATGTGCACACATTCGTGCATGTGTGTCTCTCGGTGTTGGTTCAATAAAAAAAAAAAAAGGGAACCAACCTATACTACTTTAAAGGCGTATAATTTCAAATCCAGTTCGACCTTTTCAGAATCTGTTCAGGCAATAACAGTAGACTGAGATAATAGAGTAGTGGGAGAGGACATTCCGGGGAAATGAAGAATATGGGGGACTGGGTGAACCAGGGAAGTTTATGGCATGTGAGAAATTGTTCTCTGATTATATTTCTTGTTTTTACAAGCAGAATTGCTTTCACCGATTCCCATCCATACTTTTGAAATAATAAAACAAACTGCAAAAAAAAAATTGCTATTAAAACTGAAAAAGTTTTTTTCAAACCAAACAGATCATAAGAGGGATAGAGAATAAGGGGGAGAGGAGAGAGGTATATTAGAGGCAACCACTTGATAAGTGCCGAGAACTGAGCTACACAAGAAACCTAAAATATGATAATTAATTTAGTCTTGTTTAGTTAGTTTTGCAAGAATGGAAAGCCCTCCTTCGCTCCTGTTGCCCTATTTTAATTACCAGCTGACTTATTTAGAAGTAGTTTAAAGTGGTCGGATATCTTGTAGTCTACAGCTGCCAACATGCGCAAGGTTTCCAGATATTTAAGTTTTTAAAGCAAGTGTGTGTGACGTAAAAGTTTGTGAGATTTTCTGCGCTTACTCTTTGCAAGCCCTTAAGCTCACAGTAAAAAATATTGTATATGAGTGAACTGGATAATTCTGTAAACTTTGCTAGCTTAAGGTTAGAACAATAACTCTACAATTGATAGATTAATGAACTGTCCATTACATATGTTGAAATATATGGCCTGAAAATTGTTATTTTGTTTATTGTTGCTGCAGTTCGTTATGATTTTAGGCACTTCTTCTTTTCACTAATGTGGGCTGGCATTAGTGTCGGTATAGCAGCTTTTGTGAGGGCCAACGGACGGGTTTTCTGCAACAGACCCCGCCTAAACAACCCCTCTCGTTAAGTTCTACGCAAATCAATTTGGGGAATTAGAATTTTGTGAAGTATTCAGCTTCTGCAATAGGAGTCACCATCAGGGGATTTAGTTCTACATTTAAATCTATTATACGAATTCAATCTTTAAGCCCCTCTTTTGCTGCTTATCATATTTTTGTTATTTATTACTAATTTGCAGTATGTCATAGTCCAATGACATCCTACTCAAGTGATTGCTGCTTGATTGATGTTTCCCCCCCTCCATGTATATTTGATTTTTTTTTTATCTGTACTTTTTGTTTAAGATGGAAACATTTTAAGGTTCCTCTGATTATATTGTATGCTTATAAGCAAATCCATATCATGCAATAATTTTACATATTTATTTTATAAGTCAAGGTTACTACATAATATTTGCCTTGGTCAATGTTGGCAGTGGATTTTATGTGACATTCTACATTGCTTCCTTTTTTAAATTTAGTTATAAATAGTTTATCTCTATGAATAGGAGGGAGGGAGATTGAAAAAATCTTGTCTGTAGTTGCATACTTCCTGGGTAGGGATCCGATGTGACCATGGTTTTCCTTGTTTGGATTGATTAGAGATGAATGATAGATAGTTAGATAAAAAGAAGAAAATGCAGCGATCTTACAAATATATTATTGGAATGTTAAGAACTTGGGTTCTTCCATGATTTTTTGTTTAGAATTTCTTTCAGGTATATAACAAAAGTGAATCCATGGCTGTAACTAGTCAGTATGATTCTAAAAATTGCTATGCTTGCATGGTAAATTTTTTTCAGTACCCACTCTCACCATTCAATACTTGTAGATAAATTTCAAGGACATAACTAGGACAGGAAGCGTACCTATGTTTATGGGTTCCATGTGAAACAATAATATTCATACCAATCATGCATCCTTTAGAAGGGATGCATGTGAAATGGCCCCTTAACAAGACACAAACAGGAGAGAAAAAATTGTGATATCAGGAAAATGCCTGAAAAATGGATGGATAAAACGTTCACCCTCAATAGCTTTTGTAAATTAATCATAGCTAAGTAGCTGCAGACTTAGTGCAGCGATTCTTGGATATCTTCCTTCTATCCTTAATAGCTCTTATGCCTTCCAATGTCTCCAAAACATCATTCATAGAAGGACGTTTTCTAGGGTCAGATTCAAGGCATTTAAGAATAAGCTTAGCTGTTTCTAACGCTGCCTTTGGTGAATATTGGCCCTCTAACCTACAATCCATTATGGTACTTATCAACTTTCTTTTATCCGGGAGAGAAGGCTTAATCCATTCAACCAGATTCTGCTGCTCTGAAGGCCTTTTTGAATCATGTGCTTGCAATCCTGTCAACATTTCAAGTAGCACAACACCAAATCCATAAACATCACTCTTCACATACAAATGACCTGCGGAATAATAATATCACACAACCCATATTAGACTATTTCCCATGGTCAATTCAAAAATCATCCATTTACTCTGTAAAGATATAAAAGTAGATGTAGTTATAATCACCTGTTGCAATGTATTCTGGGGCAGCATAACCATGTGTGCCCATGATCCTAGTAGTCACGTGTGAATCTCCCCCTGATGGTCCAAATATAGCCAATCCAAAATCTGAAATCTTTGCATTGTAATTCTGTAGAACACAAATGATTGATTGTCAAAATAATTACGGAATATACGAGATAATAAGATCAACATAAAAGAGAGAAACTAGCCAAAAAAAAACTAACCCCATCAAGAAGTATATTAGAAGCCTTAAAATCTCTGTATATGACTTGTTTTTCTGAAGAATGCAAGAAAGCCAAACCTCTGGCTGCGTCAATAGCTATTCTGAGACGGGTTTTCCAAGAAAATGGCTCTCTGTTAGTATTTCCTAACCAAAAAACAAAACAAAATTGAGTTTAAACTCAAATACATGACTATTAATTTTTTTTGCTTATTAACATTAATTGTCTCAAAGTTCATACTTCTAAATAGATGGTTCTCCAAGCTTCCCCTTGGCATAAACTCATACACAAGAAGAAATTCATCATCGTCCCTACAATAACCAAGTAGCTTAACCAAGTTGGGATGATAAATCCTTTCTAAAAAGTTGATTTCTGTCTGCATTATCATGCAAAAACACAAGAAACAATAAAGTCAGATAGCTGAATAGAGCAAAGAGTCCTCAATGAATTGAAACGAAAATGAAATTACCTGCCATTCTTGAACACCTTGCAAACTATCAGGTTTCATTTTCTTGATAGCCACCATCATTCCTGAACCAGCTTTGACAGGAGCGAGTGTTTCAGCGTTTAACCAACCTTTATACACTTTTCCAAAACCACCTTCCCCAAGCAAAGCATCTGATTTGAAACTCTTTGTTGCTATTTTCAAATCTCCATAGCTAAACACCTTCAAGTTTGATAGTTCTAGAAGTTTTCCACTTTCACTATTTCCCATCTCCCAAACTTTACTCTTATTACATGATGATGATGAATCTTTCTTAGCTCTCTCATTGCTCCATGAAGTGTGGAGGATGTTGAGGGATGCGAAACAAAGACCCATGTTACTATTTGTTAACCAATGTTGGATGAAGAACAATGAAACGTGGGAAACTAGTGTGAGTGTCGTTTGTTGTTTCAAGTTGACTGGTATTTATGTTTAAGGTTGCCGTGTTGGTTTCGCGTTTGTCAAACCGCAAAACACAATGACAATAATCATCAAACACGCTCTTGTCAACACGTCCTATTTAACACTATAAAAATATAAGTTGCTTGAGATATTTGAAGTTTTACAAATAAGTCCTTAAGATAAAACAAATTATATTTGTAGCACACGAGCCTCAATGTGGATGGTTCTGTTCAATCTAGTTAAAGATTTAGGTGTCTACCATACGATAAATCAAAGTTATATGTTCAACATTATTCAAATGCGATTGAAGGAATTTGTGTCGGAAAAAAAATAGAAATGTTTCTTAACTCTTAAAATAGGATGATACTATTACTACATAATGTACTAGGTTCTTTTATATAGCTTTTGAACAGTTAGAACTAAAGTTTACTTTTTTAGAAGAAAAAACAAACAAGTAGCATCCACGCGCATCGCTGTGTATATAAAAAAGTATGAGACATACAGTTTCTTGTCACAACTAAAATAACGAAGAAGTTTCGGCATTCATATGGGATGAGTCATTTTTCAACACTTCCTTCATGACTTTAATTGCCTGCATTCCGGCCAATTGGGAAAAAGATTTGAACTATCTTTGGTCAATTCAACTGTTGAATTTTTTTTATAAAAATAAGTATAGTAATGTGTCGCACATGTAAACAATACTTATAAATAAGGAAGTTAGTCCTTAATAAAAGTTACTTCAATTTTTTTTCCGGAAAGACGGTAATGATCTAAGAAATTATATTAAAACACAATTCCATATTGAAATATTATTTAAGTAATTGTAACATGTTAACACTGGGTGATAACTAATTACATCAAGGTCAAAAACATATCTAAGTAATAGAAGTGTGGTGTTTTTCGTTGCTGTAGCCGATTAACCTATTGCATTAACCAGTTATCACTGAAGGAGATTTAATTTTTATGTCAGATGTAACCTGTTAATCAAATGGTGTAACCGGTTACAATCCCGATTTTTGTACTTTTCTGTTATTTCACTTGATCATTTTGTTTCCCAATCATATTGTAGCTCATGTATAAATGTATAAGATGCATTCTCATCCTAGGTGTCTGCAATCATAACTTCTCACCCTCAATTCTCTCTCTCTCTCTCTCTCTCTCTCTCTCTCTCTCTCTCTCTCTCTCTCTCTCTCTCTCTCTCTCTCTCTCTCTCTCTCTCTCTCTCTCTCTCCACATCCAAAAGTTACTCTACAATTATTCACCAAACTTGTGGTATCTTGTTCCAATATTTGCCATCAAGAGCCTAGTTTTGATCCACAAGCACCTAGTGTGCAACATGACTTTTGTCTCCAATGAAAGAATCCCTGCAAACCTGTTAGAACAAGATTTGGTTCTGCATCCATACCTTGAGTTTTGATGATAACAATGTTTTATTTGTGTTAGAACAATTTTGGTACCATAATGGTTTGTTATTGTGTAGTTTTAACAACCAGTTCTGATTCTGAGTATATGATGTGCAACGCCATCAGTTTCTGAACAATGTGTTCCAATTCGCTTCTGCGCCATTTATAATAAGTTCTGAAAGAGGTTCAATGTTGCTGGTGTAATGATCTTTCTACTTCTGTGCTGATTCACTCCTGAGAAGCTTCTAAAGAGACAATATGTTGTTGTTGCTGCAACGTTCTCTCAGTTCGTGCTTCTGAACGTGACTCTGATCACCAAGCTACTAAAGAATGGCAAGCTTATGAAGTTGTGTTATATAGCTGAAGATTCTGAAGATCTCAAGGCAGACGATTGAGGTTATCAAGGTTCTGATTGTAGGTTCTAAAGACTCTGAAGATTATGAAGATACTGAAGATCTCAAGCCAGACTATCAGGGTTCTAACCAAAGATTCTGAAGTTTCTGAATCCAGCTCTATGTTTCTTCATTTCATGCTTCATCAACTTTCATCAGAAGCCAATGAACTTGAAGATAAGATCAAAGGGTACGTGATCAAATTATACATAGTACAAATCAAATATCATTTCCACTATCTGATTTCGTAGGCAAGGACATTACTATACATCACATCTGTCACTGATTTTATGGGCGAAAGACAGTACACAGTATCACTCCTTTCACCATCCAACAGTGGACAACCGCTCTATGAGCTTTTCCCATTTCTCCTCTAACATTCTTCTTCTTATTCTATATAAGTGAGACTTGGAGACTTGAAGAAAATGTCGGTGCTATAACAACTTGACAAGTCTGTTTCTTTGTAAAAAGCTATCATTCTTTATACACAGTTTTTCTTTAAGTAATTGTTTATCATTTGTGTAAAATCTGCTTGTATAGAAGCAACTTGTAACACACAAAATATCATTCAAACTATTTATTTAATTCCTTAAGGAGACTAGAGTATAGTCGGATCCTTGAGAAGACAAAGAAGGTTATTCTTTGTGAGTCCTTAAGGAGACTAGGGTATAGTCGGATCCTTGAGAAGAAAAAGAAGGTTATTCTTTGTAATTATTATAATCTGTTGATTATAGTGGATTAAGTCCTTGTGTATAAGGCAAAATCACATTGGCGGGTGGACTAGAGTAGCTTTGAGTTTCAAGCGAACCAGGATAAAAATACTTGTGTTTTTAACTCTTTGTTGTTAACTTTTAAGTGGTGTTCTTGAGTTGGTAAAAAGCTTTTGTTTTGTAAAACCCAATTCAAACCCCCATTTCTTGTATTTTTTACACATTCCATTGGCATCAGAGCTCCGATTCTGATTGTGATAAAATATTTATCAACATTTCACCGTGTTTAGTATCGATCCAGTTTGTGTGAGAAACAATGGCCGCTGCTAACGCTGTTAACATTGTTAACAATAATGAAAGAGATTACTACAATGCAAAACCATCAAAATTTGATGGTGAGAAATTTGATTATTGGAAAGATAGAATCAAAAGTTTCTTTCTTGGTTACGATGTTGATCTCTGGGATTTTGTAGTCGATGACTATGTTCACCCAGTTAATGCTGAAGGAAATAATATAGCAAGAAGTGCTATGACTGATCAACAAAAGAAAGATTTCAAAAATCACCATAAGGCCAGAACTATATTGCTAAATGCTATCTCTTATACTGAGTATGAGAAGATAACAAACATAGATTCTTCCGAATCCATATTTGACTCTCTGAGGATGACACATGAGGGGAATGCTCAAGTAAATGAGACAAATTCCTTGTCCTTAATCTATAAGTACGAGGCATTCAAAACAGAAGACGATGAAACAATTGAGACTATGTTCTCAAGGTTTCAGATGCTTGTTGCAGGAATGAAAGTTCTGGACAAATGATACTCTACAGTTGACCACGTCAAAAAGATTATCAGAAGTCTTCCTAAAAAATGGAAACATATGATAACTGCTTTGAAGCTGGCAAATGATCTCAACAGTATCAGTCTTGAAGAACTTGTTAGTTCTTTAAGAAGCCACAGGATTGAGCTCGAGGAAGATGAACCTCAGAAGCAAGGTAAATATGTTGCCTTAAAGTCTAAGCATGAGAAGACAAAAGCTTATCAATCTGAGGAAGAATCAGAAGGATCTGATGAAGACTCAGAAGATGATGATGAGTTGTCTCTAATTTCAAAGAGAGGCAACAAACTCTGGAAGCACAGGAACACTGGTCAATGGAAGTTCAGAGGAACCATAAGGACTGCTGGTCGTTTTGGTTCTTCATCTTGACTAAAGAAGCGAGGTTCTCAAAAAGAAGTTATCTGGTTTGAGTGCAAGGAGCCAGGCCACTACAAAAATGATTGTCCTAAGTTGAAAAAGGATAGAAGGCCTAAGAAGAATTTTTCTAAAGGCGAGAAGGGGCTGATGGCTACACCGGATGACTCAGAATCCGAAGAAGAAGATTCTGACGAAGAAAAACCCAACGTTGCATTGATGACAACTATAGATAATCCATAAGGTTCTGACAAACTAGAAGACAAGGTATTATCAGAATCAGAATCCGACTCCGATATTGAGGAGGTATTTTCTAACCTATCTCGTTCTGATCTTGAATCATGTCTCTCTAAAATGATGGAAAAGTACCAGAGTCTTCAGAGTAAATACAAGGAACTTAAATAAGTCAAAGTAGTTGCTTCTAAAACTCGCAGTGAGCTTGAGAAATATATTTCCTCTCTAAATGAAAAATTATTTTCTTTAGAAAGTAACAACCCTGCTTTGAAAAACAAAATTTCAAAATTAGAGGAGGAAATAGTCTCAGAAGCTCCTGGTACTGATTACGTTATTAGATATGAAAGAGCATTCCAGTATTTTCTAGCTAAAAGCATAGATATAAGCAAAAGGGATTCCTTGATCTATAGAGTTGGTAGAAATGGAAAGAAAGGTTTAAGTTGTACATAAATTATAAAACCTGACGAAAGTCAGAAGGTAAAACCAAAACCTCTCTATGTGCATTTCGTGCATGCTGGCACTGAGCTTGATATTTCTGCATGGACACAAAAACATACAAAGGGTAAGAACTCAGTTCTTAAACCTAAGTATCTGAAGGTAGAGAAAAACAAGAAAGGGGGGTTTGAATTGTTTTGGAAAATAAAAACTTTTTAAGATCTTAGACACACACAGAATAAAAAGGATTCAACACAGAATTTTATACTGGTTCGCTTGAAATTCAAAGCTACTCCAGTCCACCCGGCCAAGGTGATTTCGCCTTCAAAAAGGACTTAATCCACTAATATTGAAAGATTACACAAACAACCGTCTAAGATAAATAACCCCTTAGCCCTCTCAAGTATTCAGACTTCACAGAGTCACTTGAGGAAATATCTTGGTAATTATATGATTAGTAATGAATAGTGCTTCTAACAATAAGAAAATATTACAAAGTATAAGAGCAAGAAAAGTTCTCACGTAAGAGCAAAAGCTCGTGAGAGAGTGAAAGAAAGTAATGGAAGAATTGTATTCTCGTGTATCTCAGGTGTGTTTCTTGTGAAGCGTTCCATCCTTTTTATAGGAGAATGGGAGGACCGCTGGGTGATGTTAATGACAAAATCTTGGTCATTGAAGAATGATTAATTTCATTACTCTCCTTGTTCTTTCCAAAGCAGTAATGGGAGCGTCATAACTTCCTTCTAAAAATAGTTTCTTTCTATAAGAAATTTTCTTCAAGGTTAAGTTTTCTTGAATCAGCGAATCCTGTAGTTAGAGTCTTTATTTAGCAATATTCGTCTTCAGAGGATGCTTGTATCTGACTTCATCAGAGTTTCTCTTTATTTGACTTCTTCAGAGCGTATGTCTTTAGAGTCTGGATTCACTCTTCTCTTTTTGAGTTTTTGACTTCTAGCACCTGCGTTGGATCAGAGTCAGAGCCTTCTGGTCACGTTATCTTCTGAGTAGTATCTTAGTGCTTGATTCTGTATCTGATGATTGTCTATCTGATTGTTTTGATCAGAGTCCTGTACACTTCGAAAAATTTCGTTAGGGTACCATTTTTGTTTCATCCTTTGTTATCATCAAAATCTTAGAGATACATTGTAGAACTAAATTTGTTCTTACAATCTCCCCCTTTTTGATGATGACAAAACAAGTCAGAGTAATGATGAAACAGTACGTAATATCTCAGAACAGATAAAAGGAATGGACTCCCCCTGAGTTAGATCATTAGATTTAACAAAAGTTCTTACCAGACCTTCCTTGTGTGGAGTTGGTTTTGTGCCTTAACTATTATCCTGCATAACTTTAGTCGTCATAAGTTATTAATATTTATTAATGTTTGCAGTGCCTTGAGAGGTTTTAGATATGTTCTCATCAGAGCTGTTTTAGTTCTCCCCCTTTTTTGTCAGAATCAAAAAGACTTAGAAAAAAATAGGAAAGACATGGATATTCATATAACAGAGAAAAACAGGTACAGATAGGCAGCAATGAAAGCATAGATCAGAAGGCATAAAAACATCAGAAGAAAAAGAAACAAACAAAGAGCCTAAGTGCCTAAGGGTTTGGGGGAGGAGGCATCCTTTGGAGCAGCTGAGTCAACAGGTTCTGAATGTTGGTGTTGACGGAATCCTGGTGATCCAACCTAGCTCGTATCACTTGTTGTTCCTTTTGTAATTCCTCTAGAGTCTTTAAGACCAGAGGGGAAAAACCAGAGTTAGATTTCTCCCCCTGAGTCAAAGCATCAGCACTGGCCTTGGCAGCTTCCTCTACAACAACGCGTGCCACTTCTTCAGCTTCGGCTTTAGCTTGTGCCTCAGCCTCAGCAGCAGCCGCAACAGCAACAACTTCACCAACAACCTTTTCTTCATCTTCTCTGGTCCTCTGCTCTTCTTCCAGGCGAGCTTTCTCTTCTGCTTCCTTCCTGACCTTTTCTTCATCCTCTCTGGCCAAGCGAGCTTGGAGCCTTATATCAGCATCTCTGATGAAGTCGTTGTGGACTTGTTCAAAGAGGCCTTTCAGTTTGAAGGATTCAGAGGTTATCCATCTGATCACTCTGTTCCAGTGGATCCTTACTGTAAAGGGATCATCATTGATTCCAGAGTTGATAGACAGACACTTGATCTTCTCCACTGAAGACTCTGCAAAAACAATTATTGCTTCTTCTAAGATGGGGAAGGCAGTTTCTGGTTCAGAGTCAAAGGCGGGGGAGGATGGAGGGGTTTGATTGGTGTCATCTGGATTTTGAATGGGAATGATGGTGGCAACAGAGGTTGGTGGTGAGGGAATAACAGAGGGAGATGATGTTGTTTGTTCAGGTTGTGGATTTGGTTGAGGTTCAGATGAGGAGGGTATTGGTTGTTGAGGAGGTGGATTAGGTTGAGGTTCAGATGGTGAGGGTATTGGTTGTTCAGGAGGTGGATTAGATTGTCGTGCAGGTGGTGGTGTTTGTGGTTGGTCAGATGGAGGTGGATTTTGTTGTTCAGGGGGTGGAGAAGTGACTTCAGGTTCAGGTTCAATTTATGATGGTTGTTGAGAGGCCAGAGCACAAGCTTGAAGCTGAGCTAGAGTGGGGGATTGGGAGTCAGATGGTTCGTTGTCAGATGAAAGGATATAGTATAGTGGGGATGAAGGTGAGGATGCAGATGGTGAGGTAGTTTCGTTCAACATTTCTGCTTCAAAAACGGGTAGTGTGGTGGTTGTAAGGATGAATTTGAGAGATGGTGGGTTAGAGGTTCTGGTGGTTGAGAGGGGGTGTTTTAGATGATGTGTAGATGTGAGTGGTTTAGGGAAGAGAAGAAGCAATAGGATTAAGTTTTATAGAGCGGGAAAGAGGTATAGATTTACTTGGGGAGTCAGCCAGAGGGACTAGAGCTCTTGACCCAGAAGTTTCTCTCAGCTTTGCCTTCTTCGCCTTCTTGGACTTGCCAGACGGCTCCCGTTGTCTCTTCATTAAATTTGGTGGATGCTCTGGTAGCCAGTCCACCGAGAACTCAGAAATGTCCACCCCTTGATTTGCCAGATCCTGCAAGTAGTGAGCCACCACTTCTGGAGGGTCAATCTTGGAGAAGAGATAGAGTCCGTTGGGATTCTTCCTCTGATCCTTGAGTGCTTCCCAAGAAGTGTCTTGAGTAGGTTTGATTCTGACCTGCTCAATTACCCCCATACTCTTCAGATTCCGAGCATTCAGAGGTCTCCCAATGTCAACCGTGACATCCTCCATTAGATTTTGCCGGATCAGGTGATCCACCAACCCACTCTCGATCAGAACATCCGAGACGAGTCTTCCCAGAGGGATATAGGTTCTGGGCTTCATATTGTTTCTTGTATCTTTGACAGAGTCTTTGAGACACTTGAAAAGCAGCGCTGGCAGATTCAGTTTCAGCCCCTTGTGGATGCAGTAGATGATGCACTTCTGATATGTGTTGATGTAGTCAGAAGAGTTTGATGCATGACGGTGGTGAATGGTGCCCAGGATAATCTTCATCCAGACGTGGAGATTCTGATGAAGTTCTTTGTTCTTGGAGTGTTTGCCCTCAGCGTTCTGTTGAAAGATATTGGGGGCTATCTCATGGGACAAGTATTTTGCCCTAGGAGTGATGTTATAGATTCTTCTTCCTCCTGTCTTTTCCATATTCTGAAGGGAGGAAATTGATTTTTCAGTGATGACTATTCTAACTCCTAGAATGTGAGAGACGATATAGTGATCATCTGAGTCTGTGAAACGCCAGAATTCCTTCACCAGATATGTGTACACAGGGTCGTAGAGTCTCTGAAAATAGGTCTCCCACCCTTGCATTCTTAACTCTTCAGTTAGGTCTACGCCATTTCTCTTCATATTTTCAAAATCCACCAGCGATTCGCACAATACCTCAAGCTTCTCAAATGGTGTTGCTAGGTGGATGTGAGGTTCACGGTCAAGAATATGGGGTTCGCTGTAGATGGATGTTGAGACAACGCCAGTAGTTGCAGTTGATTGTTGAGTAAAAATGGATGTTTAATCCGTTGAATCCATTTGTTGTGAGTAGTTGTAGACAGATTGTTGTTGAGCATCCATGTAGAACAATGTTGAAGATGAAGGTTTGAAAGAAGAACTTGTTGAAGATGAAGAACCCTTGATGAAGATGATGATTAAGAACAGAGAGAGAGAGAGGGTTTGTGTAGGGCGTGAGTGTAAAGTGTGAGCTTGTGACGTGTGAAATGTATTTATACCTATATAGATGCATGCAAAACGACATCATTGGAAGTAGTTTAGATGTTAAAAATTAAATGAAGCACGTTATCCAAGTTTACATGCTTAGGGGAGAAATGATTACAACCCATGATGAAGGTCTAATCCCCAAATCAGCATACTACTCGAGGAGATTTCAAGAGTCTGTCTCTTGATTTCTGCTAGACAACTGTCTAGAAGATTCAAGGTTAGACGCATGATGCCCCACGTGTTAATTTATCTGATCTTCAGGAATCCAAAGGGTTAGGTCCTGAGGATTTCTGATTCAGATGACTTCTAACTGGTAGAAGCATCAGAGTCAGGTCCAGATACCAGATGATTAATTCAGAGTCTTATTTTTCTATTTCAGAGAAGCACATTTATTATGGACAAATTTGAATGTTTAAAATTTTCAAGATAAAAGAGAATCTTTCTTCGGCGAGGGGTTTAGTAAAGATGTCAGTCCATTGATGGTCTGTATCAATAAATTTTAAAGATATTACCCCTTTCTGAACATAGTCTCTAATGAAATGATGGTTTATTTCTATGTGCTTGGCTCTGGAATGCAGGATATGATTCTTACTTAAACAAGTGGCAGCAATATTATCACAGAAGATAGGAACGTTACTCTCAAAGATCAGAAGGTCTTCAAGTTGATTTTTCATCCAGAGCATCTGAGTAGTGCAAAGTGACGCTGATATATATTCTACTTCTACAGTGGACAGAGCTATGGTTGATTGTCTTTTGCTGGCCCATGATATAAGATTATTTCCCAAGAACTGACAGTTCCCATATGTACTTTTATGTTCCATTCTGTCTCCTGCATAATCTGCATCACAATAACCAGAGAGCATATACTCTGATGTTTTCTCATACATCAGGCCAAGGTTAGGGGTTCCTTTCAGATACCTGAGAATTCTTTTAACAGCTGTTAAATGAGATTCCCTAGGATCTGATTGAAATCTGGCACAGAGACATACACTAAACAAAATATCAGGGCGAGTAGCCGTTAGATAGAGAAGAGAGCCTATCATACCATGATAGAGCTTCTGACAAACCTTTTTGCTAGTTTCTTCCTTCTCCAGAATGCGGGTTGGATGCATTGGTGTCTTAGCAGGTTTGTATTCAGCCATTTCGAATTTCTTCAGAATGTCTTTTATGTACTTACTTTGGTATACGTAGGTAGCTTCTGAAGCTTGATTGATTTGAATTCCCGGAAAGAATTTTAGTTCTTGCATTAAGCTCATTTCAAATTCTGTGTGCATTAGCTCAGAGAATTCTTGACATACAGAGGGGTTAGCTGAACCAAAAATAATGTCATCAACATATATTTGGCATATCATGAGATCATTTCTAATGTTTTTACAGAAGAGTGTAGAGTCAACCTTTCCTCTAATGAAGTCATGTTCCAGAAGAAAATTACTTAATCCTTCATATCAAGCTCTAGGAGCTTGTTTTAGCCCATATAATGATTTCTTTAGTTTAAAAACGTGTTCTGGACATTTAGTGTTTTCAAATCCTAGAGGTTGATTGGCGCATATACTTCTTCTGATATATAACCATTAAGGAATGCGCTCTTAACATCCATCTGATATAGTTTGATGGAATGATTTACAGCAAATGAAACAAGTAAGCGAATAGATTCTAACCTGGCGACTGAGGCAAAGGTTTCATTGTAGTCAATGCCTTCTTGTTGACTGTAACTATGTGCCACTAGTCGTGCTTTGTTTCTGACTACTTCTCCCTTTTCGTTCAGTTTGTTTCTAAACACCCACCTGGTTCCAATAATGTGAGTTCCTTTAGGCTTTGGGACGAGATCACAGACGTCATTCTTTGAGAATTGATCTAGCTCTTCTTTCATAGCCAGAACCCAATCATTGTCTTGAAGTGCCTCATCACAGGAAGTAGGTTCGATTAGAGATACTAATCCTAGAGGAGTTTCTTCAGATACTTTGAATGTTGACCTAGTTCTGACAAGTTCATCCTTGTTTCCCATAATCAAATCTTCAGAGATGTTGGGGCGAGTTCTTGATCTTTTCTGGATAGTCGAGGCTTCAATTGCATCTGGACTTTGTTTATCAGATACTTCTGGTGCTTTAGTCTTTTTGTCAGAGTCGGCAAGAGTGATCTTCAAATCTTCATATTTCTCAACTAGCTTTGACTTTTCAGGGTCAAGCTTATCATCAAATCTAACACGTATTGATTCTTCCACAATTTTGGTTTCTGTGTTGTATACTCTATAGCCTTTAGAGCGTTCTGAGTATCCTAACATAATACCTTTTTGTACTTTTGAATCAAACTTGTTCAGATGTTCTTTAGTATTGAGAATAAAATAAGAGTACCTAAAAGGATGGAAATAAGAAATGTTGGGTTTTCTTCCCTTACACAGTTCATAGGGAGTATTTTCCAGAATAGGTCTTATAGAGATTCTATTCTGAATATAACACGTTGTATTTACTGCTTCATCCCAAAAGTGCTTAGCCACATTTGTTTCATTGATCATGGTTATGGCCATCTCTTGGATTGTCCTATTCTTCCTCTCTACAGATCCATTTTGTTGTGGAGTTCTAGGGCAGGAGAAATCATGGGATATTCCATTAGAATCAAATAGTTCCTCAAAAAAATTATTCTCGAATTCGCCACCATGATCACTTCTGACTCTGATGATTTTAGAGTCAAATTTGTTTTGCACTTTGGAACAGAAGCTAGTGAATACAAAGTGAGACTCACTCTTGTGTTTTAGGAATTTTACCCATGTCCAGCGACTAAAATCATCAACAATAACTAGTCCATACTTCTTTTCATTGACTGGCGTTGTCTTAACAGACCCAAATAGGTCAATGTGAAAAAGTTCTAGAGGGTTAGAGGTGGAAACAATTTTTTTCTTTTTAAAAGATGTTTTCATAAATTTTCCTTTCTGACATGCCTCACACAGAGCTTCTGAAGAATACTTCAGTTTAGGTAGACCTCTGATTAACTCGAGTTTATTTAGCTGAGAGAGTTTTCTCATGCTAATTTGTCCCAAGCGTCTATGCCATACCCATTGCTCTTCATGAACAAACATCAGACATTTTACATTTTGATCTTTTAGATCTAAAAGATTTATTTTGTAAATATTGTTTTTCCTCTTGCCAGTGAATATAACTGTTCCATTGTTCTGATTAATTGCTTTACATGTTTTTTGATTGAAGATTACACCATAACCGTTATCACTTAATTGACTTATTGATAACAGGTTATGCATTAATCCTTCTACATAGAGAACATCAGATATAGAGGGAAGAGTTCTATTACCAATAGTTTCGGAGCCTTTGATTCTTCCTTTCTGATTTCCTCCGAAACCTACAAAGCCAGCGTCTTTAAGTTCCAGGTTTTGGAACATATACTTTCTTCTCGTCATGTGTGTCGCATCCGCGAAAAACAACCGGCGGGCTGAAACAAAACAAACACAGAGCCGCCACCGTGCGTTATTTATCCCAAAAGAGGGAAAGGAAACGCTCGAAGTAAACCTGGGAAAAGCATGGTCTCGCGACCAAAGAGAATGGGATCGGGAGTCGGTTACGCAAGGGGAAGGTATTAGCACCCCTCACGTCCGTCGTACTCGACGGGATCCACGCTCAAAAGATAGGTTAAGGTTGCTAAAACAAACATCACACACAAACACTGAAGACAACACAGGTGGGAGAAGAGGGGAGAGGGCTCGCTAGGATATCGCATCCTATGCCTACGTATCTCGTCTGGAACGAGAATCAGAGCTACCGTAGTTCGGCTCACGCACGCCGAAACAACTCAAAACACAAAACAGGCAAACATGGAACCCGAACGCCAATCGCTGGACTTACATCAGCTTCCGAACCAAACAAACCCACACTGGAAACCAGATGCCACTTGATGGACTTATACCGGACTCCAAGCACACAACAAGAGGATACAGAATGCCAATTGCTGGGCTTACATCCATCTCCTACACACACAAGAAAGACAAACAAACAACAAGTTACTAAGGAGTCGGGAACTCGAGCCTAGCAACTGTCAAGCAAACACACACAAAAAGCAAAAGGGTGCCCGGAGAGATCTCGCACGATCTCCTGCCTACGTACCTCATCTGGTATGAGGATCAGGGCAACGTAGTTCCCCTTAACAGGGGAGAAAGGGATAAGCAAACAAACTACTAGGGAGTCGGGAACTCGAGCCTAACAGTTACACAAACCAAAAGAGACGCTGAGACGTCAACACACAACAAAAAGAGAAAAGGGTGCCCGGAGAGATCTCGCACGATCTCCTGCCTACGTACCTCATCTGGTATGAGGATCAGGGCAACGTAGTTCCCCTTAACAGGGGAGAAACTTTCTCCTAACCAGAGACTGGGAAATGACCAACTAGAAGGGAGACTGACTCGAGCCTAATAGTTATCATGTATTCCACAATGGTCCTAGGTTGAGTTTTCTATCTACTTGCACAGCAGCAAGCTAATCCTAACCAGGCAAAGCAAAGCATGCAAGCACAATCAAAACAAAGCAAACATTCACAATTAGCACACACTATATACAGACAAAGGTGGCTCAAACAAGGGTTAGGCTGCAAAAGCAAGCCAACTGTATCAGGGTGATGTTAGCTCTTAACCCTAACATTGAGAGTTAGGGTGAAACTGATGAAATAGGAAGTGAGGGGTGTGCCTCACATCTCTTATCCCTGGCCAGGGAGAGCTCAAGACAAAGAAGTGTGGGTTCAGAAAGTGGGAACCCTTCTACACTCATGACACTGACTCAACTGTACAACTGTACAAGGATCTTGGGTTAGTATCCTTAATGCATCAACACCAGTTGTGTGAGCAGAGGGATGACTCAACAAGAATAGCAGGAGATGGATTGCACATCTCTTGTGTCTGCCAATTGCCTTATTCAAGGTCTTTTCCTGCTTGGGGACAAAGATAAACAATCACAACCATTGCCTCTTAAGGAGGACTTCAGACAGGTGCCTGGCCAAGTAACAGGCCAGGTCTTCCAGACTACATGGAGTTAGTGATGCTACCTCAATTGGTTAAGCAACCAAGCCATAGCAAAAAGCAAGTTCAAAATGAACTATAGCAACTAAGGTACCTGAAATCAATCTAATTCAGTCAGTACATAGCTCAAACAGTCAAACAGACAAACTAAAAGTCAACAATTAACTGTACACAAGCAATGCATCAAGCAAAGCATAAGCCAATGCTCAACACAAATGACTTAGAAGCCACCTACAAAACAAACTTAATGTTAATCAACATCAATCAAATGAGCAACTCAAGCCAAGTGAATTAATTCCTCTATGCCATATGCTTTTTGTCCTGAAAACACAACTCAAACATGAGAAGCAAGCCCCTAGGACAAAGCCTAGGGTCAAAGGAGGAGAAATATTTCAAAACAGAACATGAAAATTGGCAAAAATCAAGTTAAATCAAATAAGAAACAAATCCAATTGGTCTCATGTTCATATCATTCATCAATTTCATTTCATACATCAATCATGGTCAAACATGCAAGTTAGAACCTCATAGAACCAAACAGAATGATTCAATCCAAACTCAATCAAAAATAATTCAATAAATCCCAGGAAAAATCATGGCTAGACAGCACTCACTAAAGGATCATCACACCAAATTTCAAGTCATTTGGACAATTGGAAGAAAGTCAATTAAATTCCCTAAGTCAAGGCATGTTCAAACAAGCTCATACAAGGCACACAATCATGCATCAACTTCAAGCAAGCATAAAACAGAGTAGGAACATGATAAATGCACCAAAACAAAGCCATGATGAACTTCAATGTGTCTATAATCACTCCACAAAATTTCAAGTCCATCCAATACATATTAAGAATTTCACAAAACATCTAAAATCATGACTCACAAAAAGTCCACAATTGGTCAAACAGAAAGGAAATTCTCAATCAAATTGGAAATGCATTCAAAAAAACCACAAAAATTCACAAGTGAACCTAATATCCAGAAGTATCAACATGAAAAAATTCAGCTCATTTCAAGTTCATATGGCATGGCAAATAAAATCAAGAAGTAGGACAAGAAATGGTGTGACATACATTGTCACACCTCCAATGATCACATCATAACTCACAATCCAGGAATGCAAAAATCACAAACTATATACCAAAATGACCAGGAATGAGTCTAGATTATGCATGTAAAATTTCAAGAATTTTGGATCAACCATCATGATTTCACAAATGAAATGGCAAGCTATGTGTAAGGAATGGCATGTGACAACAAACCCTAGGCAATTATTTTTTCCAGCCGTGCACAAATTTATTAAAAATCATCAAAAAAATGAAGACATCACAAGGATCATAGCACAAAAAATCTCATGTTGATTGGATTATTATTTTGTGAGTTATTGATTTTTTAATGTGAAAGAAAAATAAAAAAAATGAAATGGAAGCACATGAATATGATTAACACATATGAGAAAAAATAACAAGCCAAACATGGGGAATGCCTGAGGCCGGATTCGAACCATGTCGAATTTCAAAATGGAGCGCGCGCCTAATGAAACTCTGCGTTTCATTTAAATATGTGGCGCGCTGCTATTGGTCACATGGCTTATAAACAAGGAAAAACATGCAAAGGCGCGGGCAACTGGATCAAAGGAGCATCTGGAAACGAAAACCTAGCATTCATAGCATGTTCATACTGTTCTTCATCACCAAGATCCAACTCTCACAGAAATGCATAAAAATTATATGGATCGAATCATCTCAACATGCACAACACTAATCCAGCATTGATTTGTTCTAATTTTACTCATATCAAAAGGATCGATCAAATTAAGTTCTAACAACCAAACTTTAAATCAAGATATCTTTCTCAAAACCTAATGAAAATGCACGATTCAAAGTTCATCATGCTCAGCAACAAAAGATCTATCAGATACACATGGCAATTGGAAGAATTAGAGCAATCGAATTTCACCTTGATGAAGATGCAGAAACTTGATTTGCTGGTTTCAAGGCTCCAATCATGCAAACAGATGATCTATGATGATGCAGAAGATGAATGAAGGCAAGGCTTCAGCTCAACAGTGCTTAAACTCGAAGAAATCTCAAAATGCCATGAACATGCTCAAGCTTCAACAGTTGCAATCTTCAAGAATTTTCCACAATTCTTCTTCAACAAATCTCCAATAACACCTCCAAATCCATCAGTTGACCTCTGGTTGACTTTTTCTGACTGATAGATAAATTGGCTATGCATTGATGATCTTGAGCCTCAAACTCCTGATGAAATGGCTCAACCATGAAACCCTAGCTTCCACAAGCTCAATATAACCATATGATGATCCCCATATCCATTGAAAACCCCATCTCCTTGCAAAACCCTGATTGGCACAATGCAGATGATTAGGGTTGACCAGAGGTCAAAACCCTAATCCCAAGGCATCTGATCAAGCTCAATGAATCCCTTGGTGATGATAATACCATGATGATGATGATGTACCATTTCAACCAAGATGAAGCTCAATCTCCTTGAGGCACCAGGAAACCCTAATTTGTAGCACCATCCTCAGATGGCTAGTGATCCATTCAATGAACCCTTGCAGCTCTGGCTTGAATATATCAACCTCTTTATCTTCTGATCAAGAGTTAGGAGGATGACTTGATTATGTTGCCACATGATATGCAAAAATGCAATGCCTAATGACCTAAAAATGCAATGCAATAAGTTAAGCTAGTCCCAAGAGAGGAGGGCAAAATTTGAGGTGTTACAGCTGCCCCTATTCAATCCACTGTGAACCTGTCGATATGAATAGCCTCGGCTTTCAGATGATCAGGGTGAAGAGTGATTGAATACCAAGAACAGACGAACAATTTGCACTCTGACGGGAAATAATCAACAATGCCTGTCAGAATCGGCAAAGCAACAATCTTGAAGAAAAATCCGTCTGGTACAGAGAAAGTCGGCCTGAATACCGAAACAGAAATGTCGACCTGGATACCAAAATAAATGGTAACGCAGGGATAACCATGGCCTGAACACCACACATCCTCTGGGGATTATTATTACCTCTTTTTTTTTGCTTTTTCTTGAACCCCGAAAATTTTCTCTTTTTCCGTTTTTTTGAACCCCAAAATTTCCCTTCGCGCAAATGATCCCGGATCACTGCATTTGAACCCCGACATCTTGTTTGCCAAAATAATGAACCCCATTCTCCATTTGAACCCCAGTCGCCTGACGATAGCTCGCGATCGCCATTGTGAACCCCATTCTCCAGAAAACACCTCGTGTCTCCCTTTCTCCATTTGAACCCCGCTCTCCAGAAAATGTCTCAACATTTCCCTTTCTCCGTTTGAACCCCGTTCTCCGCTTTCTTGTGATAATTCCGCTGGCAATGTCGGAAATAACACCCAACACCACTCTGAGGGCGACATATCAGAGGGTACACCTTCACAAAAGGAAGGTAACATGTGCATCTCTTCCTCAGAAGACACCCATAACGACCTCCATTGGCCTCAGCCAAAGTCTAAGGTGACACATGAACAGAAGATAATCCTGAGGACTTCATCCCGGACATAATCTTCAACTCCAATCTCCATTTGAACCCCGCTCTCCAGAAAATATCTCAACATTTCCCTTTCTCCAATTGAACCCCGATTGTCGCGCTGATCGCGTAACGTCCTTTGATTTTATTTCCATCTCCGTCCGACGGAAAAATTTCCTCCAGTATCGCACTACTGGGGAACATTGCTGATCTGACATCATGATGCTAAACTCCTCAGAGTAACATCTTTCAACTTCTGTCTCGCACGACAGGAATATCCTCCAATATCGCACTACTGGGGAACATTGTTAACCTGACACCACGATGTTAAACTCCTCAGAGTAACACCTTCCAACTTCTGTCTCGCACGACAGGAATCTCCTCCAGTATCGCACTACTGGGGAATATTGCTGATCTGACATCATGATGCTAAACTCCTCAGAGCAACACCTTCCAACTTCTGTCTCGCACGACAGGAATCTCCTCCAGTATCGCGCTACTGGGGAATATTGCTGATCTGACATCATGATGCTAAACTCCTCAGAGCAACATCTTCCAATTTTGGGCAAAACCACCTCTCAAACGATGACCACGGCTCGAGACCAGCTTATGCTTGCAATATGATGCATGATTGACTTTTCTGCGTAATGCTCCATAATTATGGAAATGCTACGCGATTCATTATGCAACATGCTATGCTTATCTACATGATGAATGTATAAAAGGTATTCCCCTTAAGGGACTCCTCTGGAGAGCTCGAGATACTCTGCTGAGGAACTCGCCAATACTCCGATCTCCACCCCGCTGGGGAATAGCACTGCTGCTGGGAAAAAGCAACCCTTACTAGGGATAAACCTCCTCTGCACCCGATCCGCTCGAGGAATTGCTGGGGATAAAAACCACCAATGCACTCTGTGGGGATACAACAGTCTTTGACTTGCTGGGGATGCAATACTCCAGACTCCGCTCGGGGAAACCACCACCCACAGATACCTCCGCTGGGAAACAGCAACCTTCAGGCCTAGCTGCTGGGGAAGCATCGACCTGGAACCTGCTGGGGATAACCATCCTGACCCTGCTAGGGAATCCACAGACCTTGAATCTGCTGGGGAATTAGTCATTCCGACTCTGCTTTGGGGAGACCAGGAAAGTCTGGTACCGAACACCCGTCGACTCGTCGAACCACGACATTCACCGTCCAACTCCAATGTCAGCTTTCCAATTTTGAGAACTCCCAGACTCGTCTGGACCTTTTCTGCTCCATCATCTTGTATTCCCGCCCGCTCCGCACTCGACGGAGAGCGAACTCTTGGGATTTACACAGACTTTTCAATCTTCCGACTTTGAAGAGTCTTCTTGATTAATTTCAAGGATCGTCGTACGTCTTTTCGTCGTTTTTTTCACCGCTCTTCCATTCACTCGTCCCTGCTTGGACTTCGTGGGGATCTATACAAACTTTTCAATATCAGACTTTGAAGAGTCTTCTTGATTAATATCCAGGATCGTCGTACGTCCTCACTGTCTTTTCGCCTTCCCTCCCCCTTATTCATCCCTGATCAGACTCCTCGGGGATCTTTCATCGAAAGCTTCCACATCACCACCTGCAAGTGAGTGAGGATATCTAACAGTACCTGCAAAAGAGATCGTTAGATAAAACCGTGCCCCAGGCGTGTCAAGATTTCAACACTTGGGTCACTCAACCTTCCGAATAAGATTTCAAGCTTTCAATCTTATAAACATGCATTGGAAGGGACCTGTATGTCTTAAAATGCAAAATTCTTTATCACAATAATTGGATGTTTTTGCAACCAAAGCGGTAATGAAAACAAAAAACAAAATTATTTGACTGAATATGCATTTTATTGATTGAAAAAGTGTGGCTCAAATTGAGCAATACAAAGGAAGCAATTCCTGAAAAGAGGTAATTGCGCACAAAAGGAAAAATCTATCCTAATGGCAATGTGAAACCGTGATCTCATCGAGTTCCAACTCAGTTACACCCCATATGTCCTCAGACTCTCCGTGCTTTCTGCCTTCTGAACAAGACGCTTCTGATTGATCCCTACCGGGTATTATCCATGATGCTTTAACCAATGTACAAATGATCATGCCAGACGCAGTTGTTCGTTTCAATCCCTCTTTTACCTGGACCGCCCCTTCGGGTTTTCAGTCCACCGGGGTACCCTTTTTTGCCCAAGCTGCCTTTTCAGGTTTTCGACTTGCCGGGTGTACAATTTTCTTTTTATCCCTAATTTTTGCCCGAACCCTTTCTTTCTGTTTTTTGGTTCGCCGGGATGCCCATTTTTGCCTGGACTGTTTTATTCTTTTCGTCCAGCGGGTCTCTTTACACGAAGTATTTTTTAACTGCGTCCACATCTGTAGGGGATGGAAAATCCTCGCCACTCATGGTCGTCAGCAACAAGGCTCTGTCGGAGAAAACCTTCTTGACCATGCTGGGGATTCATGATTGGGTGTCCACTTGCCCCTACGATCGTTGAGGAGGAAGGATCCTTTTCAATACCAGCTTTCCCACGTGGTACGCACGAGGTCACACTTCTCGGTTAACAACACGCTTCATTCACTGGGTATAACTGCCCCATGACAAATAACCGTCAGCCTCTTTTCCTCAATCAGGCTCAACTCTTCGTACCGAGTCCTTACCCATTCAGCCTCTTGCAATTTCACGTCCATCAGGACTCTCAACGAGGGAATTTGAACCTCAACCGGTAGCACGGCTTCCATTCCATATACCAAAGAGAAAGGTTGTTGCCCCAACAGATGTACGCACCGGGGATCGATACCCAGTATACAAGCTTCGTACTCAGCCACCCTTGCTGGTGCATTCAAATGTTATCCGGGCAACAAAAGGAATGTGGGATCTCTTCAGCGCAACCAGAACGGCACCAACTCCGCTTCCATTCATGTTAATGGCCCCCTCAGACATCAGAATCCGTTCGGATTCAGGGTCAGGCCCCTCCTCCGGAATCGGTTCCTCACAATCTTTCGATTTGAGCACCTCGAGATGTCCTCATCAGGGAACTCAAACTTCCTTGGTTGATAATCCTCAATGGGTTGCTGGGCGATGTAATCAGACAATACACCCCTTGATTGCTTTCTGAGAGTATCACAAATCAGTCAACATTCTTTTGCACTCTCACAACCCGCCCGGTCAATGCTAGATTCTCAAACCCATACTTGATCGGATCCATCTTGGAAATCCACGAAGTGGTATGAACCAGCATATACTGTCTCAGTCGGCGAGCAGCCTATGCCAAAGTACAGCAAGTTTTCTCGAGCAGTGAATGTATTGTTTCACAGTCGATAAACTTTTTGCTAAGGTAAATTGCATGCTCTTTTCGACAAGACTCGTCATGCTGCCCCAATACACCTCGTAGACCCCTCGAAGGCTGTCAAGTACAGAATTGACGGTCTCTCTCCATAGGGAGGCAACAAAATCGGAGGCTCCTGCAACTTATTCTTTTATTTCTCAATGCCCCTTGGCAATCATTATTTCACCTGACCGTTTGATCTCTTTTTTCCAACAGCTTGAGTATAGGTTCACACGTGGCCGCTAGAGGAGATGTGAACCATGACATGTAGTTCAATCTACCTAATAGACCACGAACCTCTTTTTCTGTTCTCGGTTCAGGCATTTCTTGTTTTTTTTTTTTTTTTAGCAGGATCAACCTCGATTTCTCTTTTCCGCCCACAATAAGCCCCAACAATTTATCGGACCGCACTCTGATAGTGCCCTTGCTCGAATTCAACCTCAGTTTGAATTATCTCAACTGGTCCACTCAGCTTGGCCAGATCTACCAGATGCCCCTCTTCTGTTTGGGACTTTGCTATCATGTTATCAACATAACATTTAATTTCATGATGAATCATATCATGAAACAAAGCCACCATGGCTCTCTGATAAGTAGCACCAGCGTTCTTCTTCTCTAGAGGACAGTCTTCTCTCCATGGTAGCTTGTGCACAACGACATCGGTATCCGACCCTGGCGTATCCTGACACGACCAGGCGAAGGTATCCACATGCTCTTTTAACAAGGCTACTATTCTGCTTTCGACTCGCCTCTGAAATGGCCCCAATTTTCATTTCCTTTTTGACCTCGGCAGTAAATATGTTAACAAGCTCAAATTGCTCTTCGTGCAACTGAATCACCTTCTCCTCTTGTTTAAACAACCTGGCTAATTCCAGCAGATCACAATCTTCTTCGCCTTATTCTTCAGCATGATAGATCGGATTGTCGAAGTCATATGAGGTGTAACCAAATTGTTATCAATGAGATCCGGAGAATTACTTTTCGAAGTCGGAACGAGACAAATCAAAAAGGGGAAAAATGAAAATAAACATTGCCTTTTTTATTTGTTTTTAAACTGCAAAAATAAATGAAAAACAGGGAACACCGCTTTTAATTTGAAAAACATCCATTTATTTATGATGCAAAATGTTGCAAAATGAAACATGAGGTGGCCCTTACAATGAACCATTACGTGTTGGGCAACACGCATGGTTTTCATGCAAATAAAAACTGAAAACAGAAATATTACTCTTCCAGTAGAATGACAGTGATGATCTGTTAGGCCTTCCAGCTTTCTGGTACACACGATTTTATCCACGAGTCCAATTCACAGTCACTGTCAATCTCTCCACCTACTGTATAGGCGTGATCTGGATCCAGCACTCCGGCACTGACAAATGCGAACGGTGGACGACGTCCTCTGTTTTGCTCAGATGAATCTTGGCCTTCCTGATAGCCAATCCCATTGCCTGTTTGTAAGAGGAAATGGACGGCTTTTTCTCTTTCTCAGCAAGAATGGCGTTCTCCACCTTGACGGTCTCAACTGCCAGACTGGATGCTTTATGTAACGCCTCAAACTGCTTTCAGGATTACCGACTGACCCCACAAACCAACACGAGTCTTTTCAGCATGTTTTGACCTCACTCACATGCTTCCCGAGAAACTTCCCAGGAGGTCACCCATCCAAATACTACTCCAAGTCTAGCACGCTTAACTATGGAGTTCTTATTGGTTGAGCTACCGAAAAGAAGATGCATCTTGTTGGTATAGATAGTACCAATTAATCCTTATAAGCCTTCATTCAACCATGCAGTCCCATACCTGCATAGCCTCAGGATCCCTCTCATTCCGATGTGAATTCGGTTTTTCCCCTAGAAGCTGCTAGGAGTGTCTCATTGTCATGCCTCATGCATCGACAACCACTCCTATCGCCCTCGGATGTTACATGTAACCACTCTTCGGCCTCTCCGACCTCGGGTGTTACATGCCCACCAGCTTCCGCTTGGTTCGTCCCCGAACCACATCGTACTGGGAGAGAACCAGGCTCTGATACCATTTGTAACGCCTCAAACTGCTTTCAGGATTACCGACTGACCCCACAAACCAACACGAGTCTTTTCAGCATGTTTTGACCTCACTCACATGCTTCCCGAGAAACTTCCCAGGAGGTCACCCATCCAAATACTACTCCAAGTCTAGCACGCTTAACTATGGAGTTCTTATTGGTTGAGCTACCGAAAAGAAGATGCATCTTGTTGGTATAGATAGTACCAATTAATCCTTATAAGCCTTCATTCAACCATGCAGTCCCATACCTGCATAGCCTCAGGATCCCTCTCATTCCGATGTGAATTCGGTTTTTCCCCTAGAAGCTGCTAGGAGTGTCTCATTGTCATGCCTCATGCATCGACAACCACTCCTATCGCCCTCGGATGTTACATGTAACCACTCTTCGGCCTCTCCGACCTCGGGTTATGGGAAGTTTCTGACGCAAATGGCAATCGTGGTTGTTTTCCTTCCATGCAAACTTTGCATGACTTTTCAGGCTTCTTAATTGCAGGAATTCCATGTACCAACTTCTTTGAATTCAGATGTTTTAAGCTTCTGAAATTCAAATGACCAAATCTTCTGTGCCACAACTCACTCTCCTTCTCAGCACCTGTTGCACTAAGACATTCTGAGTCTGTAGTTCTGACATTCACCTTGAATATTCTATTCCTTCCCTGTTCTGACTCCATAATCAACTTCTGATTGCAGTCATACAACTTCAGAAGATTGTCCTTCATGGTAACTCAAAAACCTTTCTCAATTAATTGTCCCACACTCATCAGATTGCTTCTGATGCCAGGTACATACCACACGTTCTGAATCAATGATGTTTTCCCATTGTTCAGAATCACTCTGACATTTCCCATACCTTCTGCATTAAGATATTTGTCATCAGCACATCTGATCTTTGTCCTCTTTTCAGAGTCAAAGTCAACCAGCCATTTCTTGTTTCCAGTAAGATGATTTGAACAGCCAATGTCCATATACCACCAGTCTATCAGATCCATATCATCAGATTCAGAGGCCATCAATAGCACAGATTCATCATCAGAACTTCTGGCTATATTTGCTTCTTCTGATTTTCTCTCCTTGTTTGACCAACAGTCTCTAGCAAAGTGACCAAACTTCTTACAACAGTAACATTGGATCTTCTTCTTGTCATACTTCTCTTTTCCCTTCTGAGCATTCTTTTGTCTATCAGAGGTTGAGCTTTCTGACTTCTGACCACCATCAGATCTTCTCCTGGCTTCTGACTACTTCTGATACCTCCTATCAGAAGTTGCTTTCAGAGCCTGCTGCTCTACTTCCCTTTCAGAAGTTCTCTCAGTCAAACGCAACTCTTGCACTTCTAGACTGCTCTGCAGCTCTTCAATTCTCATGGTGCTCAGATCTTTGGAATGTTCTATTGCTACCACAATGTAATCAAATTGAGAGGTAAGGGATCTCAATACCTTCTCCATGATTGTTTCTTCAGAAAGAGTTTCTCCACACGCTTTCATCTCATTAGTGATCAGAATCACTCTGGAGATGTATTCAGAAACTTTCTCATTATTCTTCATGTTGAGATTCTCATATTGCTTTCTCAAGGACTGAAGCTTCACCTTCTTCACTGATGCGTCACCACCATAACATCTAACCAGTGTGTCCCACGCAGCCTTTGCTGTCGTTGAATCTGCAATCTTCTCAAACACATTTACATCAACACATTGATGAATGAAGAACAATGCTTTCTGATCCTTCTTCCTTACTTCCTTCTGCGGGTTTTTCTGTTCATCCGTCGCATCTGCTGCTACCGGAACATAACCATCAGTGACAAGATCTAGAACATCTTGAGCACCGAATAGTACACGCATTTGGATCATCCAACGATTCCAGTTTTTACCGTCAAATACTGGAAGTTTGGTGTTCATGTTGCCGTTTCCGTTCATCTTTCTACCTTGCACAGTACACTCAGATTTCTCACAGTGTTTCCCAACCCACATAATTAAAATTCTGATCAGATTTTGTTCAAGATTCAACACGAATCTAAGAATCAAAATCAAACACACAAGACCTCACGTTCACTCGTGTTTCCCGTGTTTCCCAATGAATCCGAACCGGGGCTCTAGGTACCAATTGTTGGTGCAAAGGTAGAATAAATGATGAATGGAAATATTCTATTAAGAGAATGACGGCTACAAAACATGATAAAAGTTACAATGATTGCCACCCTATTTATAAGCTGAAACTAGGGTTACTAGAATAGGATAAAATACTAAAATACCCTCTAACAAACTTAGGGGCTAAGAAAATAGTACAACTAATAAATATGAATTACTTCTAATAAGAGAGAGAGAGAGAGAGATTATTAACTTTAGATAGCGGCACATTGTTTTAGACTTGAGACTACATACACAGAAGAGGTGAATTGTGGATGTTTAAAAAATATTGATAGAAAACAAAATATTTAGTAAATTCAGAGTTTAAAAAGTCTTTGGACGAGAATGGTCCTAGCGATGTCGAGAAAACACAATAACTCTTCTCAATCGGAGATAATAACGACGAGACTCCAATTAAAACTACAGAGTTTGAAAAACAAGTCAAACACATCAACTCAACAAGGCACCCGCTTTCATTCATATATATATATATATATATATATATATATATATATATATATATATATATATATATATATATATATATATATATATATATATATATATATATATATATATATATATATATATATATATATAAGCAGAACCTGACTTCACTATAATGCTTTTAGGATAGTAAATGAAATAATAATGTCACACTTATCTATATTTAAGACTTGAGTTTTCTGCACTTATCTATTTGATAATTGTCGTGTGTTAAGAAAGTCATGAAATAATTGTAACCTTTTGAGAATGGTCGCTTGAGGATCATTGTAGTTTTCCAGGTATATGTATGTGTATGCGTGTGAGTGCGTGCGTGTTCAAATAAATGTTAGAAAAGAATTTTATACAAGTTTTAATTAAAATAGCAATTTGATATTTTTATATTAGTCATTCTTTTAAGAAATCATGTTCAGCTACATTGTCATCAAATTTTGATGAAAAGAATTTAATTTTTGTAACTAATATTTTTATAAGAAGTTTATAACAATCACTCACTAATGATGATTTATTTTAAAAAAATATTAATCGATATGACTTGTTATTAATTAGTGTAGAAAAATAAGTTGTAGATGGAGCACCTTCTAAATGAGTTTCAACATTATATTTACTTATAATATAAGTCCATTTATTTACAACAATGTTATTAATGAATACATGTTTTTGTGTTTTTTTTCAGTTTTAAGATAAAATACTGAAAATGAAAACAAATAACATGTTTTAGCTATTTCTGGTTTCCAATTTTTAAAATAGGAAATTGAAAACAGTTTTGAAAAATAAATTTTTAAAATAAGTTCAAGGAACAAGTTTTAAAGTTTTTAGTTTTTAAATACAGATTTTTTTTAAAGAAACTTTTCAAACAGGCCATAAATCTCGGCTTTTGGTTTTTCATCGGTTTCCTCTTCAACTTTATGAAATTCTCGAACCGAGGGTGAAGTTTCAAACCATAAATAAAAAAGGGTAATGCTAACTTGTGCCCCAAGGGCACATGTTAAGAACCCCACAAATAGAAAATTTGTTTTGAAAAAATAAATAAAATTATTAATGATAAATTTCTAATAAATTCAATACACATTTTTCAAGAATTTGTTTCTATATTCATCTCTTAACTTGTGCCCTTAGAGCACAAGTTAGCATTACCCAAAAAAAATACAATGATGGTGAAGTTTCAAACCATAAAAAAAATACAAAGAGCCTAGTAAGCATTGAGACAACAAAATTTAATTAACTTTCAGATCAATGATAGTTTATTGCCACAAAATTCTACCTCCAAAAATACAAAATCCTCCTATCAAAAAATTAGATGGTCGTATGCAAGGTAACATGATTAATATGGAATGAAGCTAAATAAAAAAAAACCTTACTTATAGTTAACCCCTCCAATTAAAAAAGGTACAAACATCCAAACACACATTATATTATTTCTTCGTTAACAAAATGATAACAGAAACTAAAAGCAAGTGGCGTTGTTCCCAAAATGCTTAAAACAAACATATAAACCAGAGTTTGTAGCGTGTATTCACTCCGACAACTTATCATGTCCAGTTTTATCTGAATTATTTCCATAAAAGACCACATGACGAAAATCATCCCCATGATAAAGATTACCACGCTAGCCACCGCCACTATTTTAAACACCAAAGTAGATGAAGGGTTTTTGAAACCCTCGTTTCTTCCATCAATGTATATAGTTCCACCTCAAATACACCATTGTCAGTTGGGTTCCAATGACTACGACTTTCAAGACTTCTTTAGTTCGATGCCACTAAAAAAACCAACGAAAAGGAAAATGTTGATAAAGAGCATTAATGTGACCAATCAACCTAACCTGCTTAGAGTTGTCGTTGCACGACGATTGGTCTCTTCAGGATCTCTAACGGTTGAGGATCTTGATTGAAGAATTGTCATCTGCGTTGCTGAGGATCTTGGTTGACCATATGTCTCTTGAATTTCTCAACTCATTTTTGAAGAAATTGGTTCCAAGATTTTTGAGGTAAGAGAAGAAACTTCGACTGTGTAAAACTTTGTGGAATATTGAAGGGTCGCTCGTCTCTATATATAGATACAACTTCATTACCCTATAATACTGGTTGGTTGAGTAAGTTCACCGATTATCATATCACTAATAACATTATAAATTGTAATTCAGCCCATATTGTTATTTAAAATTATGATTTGATCATCTATTTTAATTAAGCCTAACAGCTTTCCAAGATTACTATTATACTATTTATTTTCATTAAATTTAAAATACAACAATAACAACACTCATTTTGATTCCATTAAACATATAAATGTGCTACTATTTTATTTAATTGACTATAATTTAATGGTTAATATAGGAGGTAGATGAATTATTTTTTTACTTTTGATTAATGCACAAGCATGCTTTTTTCTATTTTGGTATTCTAAATTATCCAAAATTTTACTTTCTCTTGGTTATAATTATTCTCAAGTTGATTATTCGCTTTTTACAAAGCTCACTGATACTAACTTCACTGCCCTATTAATTTATATTGACGATATTATTTTAACAGGTAATAACATTGCAGAAATCAAGCATGTATGTCAAACACATTCTTCATTCAAAATTTCGTACAAAGGACTTAGATCCTTTAAGGTATTTTCTTGACCTTGAAGTTACTCGATCTACATCAGGTATTTTACTTAATCAACATAATTATACTCTTGATTTACTCATCAAAACAAGAATGTTAGCTTCTATATTAATATTTTGATTTGTTTACCTTTTATCACTTTTGAGAGACTTATTAGATAATAAATCTTCTTAATTCTGTATTTTTATTGTTTCTTCTATTTTCCTGCTTTTTAGGGATCAATTAGTTTTTTCATTGGTTTCTAGAGTGTATATATAGTAGGTCCCCATGTACATTTATTAATATTTAATGAATAATAATACAGTTGTATAATGAGGTTTTAGTATTCCAATAAGACTTGAATGCATTACTAACTTTTGAGATAAGATATCTCATAATATCAGTTTGTTAAGGTGCGACAAGACTTTCATTATCATCGACAATAATCAAAGAAGATTGATAAGGGAAAAACTCTAGTTTCCTTTCCAACAAGACTTAAAGGGAATATTTGACAAATAAAGAAATTCCTCCAAGACTTCAACGTGAGAATCATTTAGTAAACCACTTGGTCTCGTGTTTTGATCAGCAAATAAAGACAATGTAGTAACATGTGGGTCTAAAGTAAGGAATTAATTGAATTATTGTTTAAATGAAGACTTAGAATCATATGCACCGTCAATATAATTTAGATGAATATAAGAAATATTAAGATCTTGGTGAGTAAAAGTCAAATAGGACCTTCCATGTTCAACAAAGAATCTTGATTCTTCAAAAGGGATTCATACATCTCACTAAAAGATTCAGACAAATTTGCCAATACAAATTTGATTAAGTTAATATTTTTTTCATTCATCAAGTAATCTGCCCAAAGAAAAAAAGAATATTGTCAATCAAATTGGATTTTATACAAATTTGAACAAAATGTTGAAGCCAAAATAAAAAAAACGAAATTTGCTAATTATCTGAGATATCTTAAGAGATTCCTCATTAATTTTGAATATATCAATTGTAACTAAAAAAATTCAGATTAGGTTCAAGTCTTAACTCCGGAACTTCATTAATGGTTATAACCTTTTTAGTGGGTTTAAGACCATTGATACAACTATGTCAAACAAGATGAATGTAAACATATCATTAGGGTTATGAAAAGTGAAATTGAAAAAATAAAGGGCATTGAAGGTTTTTGGAAGATTGTAAACCAAATTGTTCTTACTTAAGGTAATAGATATAGTTTTCTTGCAAAAATTCCCCTTATTCTCTATGAATCGATTCAACCAAGCTAGAAACAAAGCCTTTAAAGTGAGTCTTTTAGTATTCAATGGTGCAATTTAAAATTATCAAGTGTGGATCTAGACAGGAGCTTGACATTAAGCAAAAGGCACGTAGAATTGTGTGAAAAAATGACCCAAAATTTTTCGATGCAAGAGGACCCAAAATCGATAAAAAAAAATTAAAGTGAAAAAAATAAGTATTCGAGATCGTCAAATAACTTGTTTGGCATCACCTTCATCATGATTAGACTAATATTCCCCTTATCCTTTCACAATATGCTTGGGTTTTGAAAACACCCGGCCCCCATTTTATCTTGGGCATGAAGGGGGTTTTACCTCAGTTACACAAACGAGGTAATAAAGAACGACATGAAAACTTGTCACTTTATCTATCGGTTTCTGAAAAATCGAGGGGATAGTTGAAATGGTCATTGGTTCGATCTTAAACAATTTTTTTTCAAAACTATGTAACACGCACCACATACCTCTCAGTTTTTGTTAATAATCGAGAGAAAAAACTAGTATTTACGTTGGTTTGATATAATAACAGAGGGGTATGTCCTATTTTTTTTATTTATAATTTGTTTTAAATCTCATTTTGACTAACCTATATCATTTTTTGACACATAAACTACAAATTATGTGACAAAATCAGATCATTTTATTTTATATTGAACATAAACATATAATACCAAATTTACATTGTTTATAAAATCAAATGTACAATGCTTACAATACCTATAATGACATTTGGGATACACAAAATATTTACCAAGAAAACATATACATATTTGCACCTATAATGACAAAACCTCTATATAATGCTTACAACAATCAAGAAAAATTAGCGTTGTTGAAATTCATAATAAGATAGGAAGACATCGACCTAATGTGAGTTTATGTCATCTATATCCTCTTGTAAGAATGGTAGTTCGTTGATAAATGTCTATAATTTGAGCAAAATTTAAATTATGAAAAACTAACAACAACAACATTTACTTAACAAATATAAATTAATTATATGTATATGGATAAAGTTAATACCTTAAGACATGAATTGGCAATGCCTAGGAAGACAGTATTTAACATATGTCTCATAACATTGTATCCACAAGAAAAGTTGTTGGGTTGCTTTCGTGACTACAAATAATTTTTATGTAGTTACTAATTAATACACACAAAACACAAGTAATACATTGGTGAAAATAAAAGAATGTCAAAAAGTACAAGTAATACTTACTTTTGGTAAAATGAACCTTGACTTTTTACCAAGTTGATTACGTTTCACAAAATGGTATCCCTCCAAAGCTCTACATGTCGGTAAAAATTAAACATGAATAAAAATTATTCAAAACTAAAGGTAAAATTTGAGTATTACAAATAATACCACTCCCCGCTCAAAATGTTACGCATGTCTTCATTAAGTTTATAGTGTAACGAAGATAACATAACTATTAACTACATTGTTTTACTTCAAACATATAATAACTAGTTGCCAATGCAAACGGCATAAACATGCATAATAATTAAAAATATGTATAAAATTGATTTATAGATAAAAATACAAATTAATATATATTTATGCATGGTAAAACGGTCTCATGTAACATTCTTTATTCTCATTAACCAACTTATTTTGTATGTACATCTTGATAGTGTTTGCTACCATATCTTGAAAGTTAATGTTCAATGGATCTAAGATACAATATTTTATTAATTTCCTTTGAACATACATCTCATGCTTGAACCTAATTAAAAGCTAATGCAAATGTCAAATCTTTATATTAAAGTATGAGAACAATTAATATAAATTAAAATTACCGTAAAAATTATACTTACGATCACCGCAATTGTAGTACGGTTATGTCTAGCCAATCATCTTCCTTCAAAAATTCCATAACACAACTTATATGAAGTATATAAGCTTGTTATGATTTATGTTTTAATGTAACAAACACGCAGATGTATGGAATCTCCTCTATCATCCTTGATATTCTCTAAGTGTTATCTAATTAAGGTGATGTGGTCTCAAATTATGTGTTGTGGGGCAGAACAACTATCTTTTGTACTGCTTGCACCATCCATAATAACTTTCTCAACTAATTTCTCTGGTATGTCCAACTCATCTGAAATTGGGTGGTTGAGTACACCTATTGATTTTAATTACTGCATCATCAAAACAACTGAAATACAATACAAAAATTAAAATACATAAACAATAACAACAACATACAACACAAATTTTTAACTTATGCTTTTACCTTTATCCCATCATGGGTAAAATTCTTCTGCACTTTCTCTGACAACTTCTCTCGCTCTTCCTCATCCAACCTCTCTCGCTCCTCCTAGACCCTCTCTCGCACCTCCTGCAATATCCTATCTCGCCCCTCCTCAGCCAACCTCTTTGCCTCCTCTTGGACCCTCTCTCGCACCTCCTGTAACATCATCTCCCGTTCCTTCAGCTACACCCTCCCATATTCCTATTGAATCCACTTTTCTATCGCCTCCTGATTCCACTTCCCCCACTCATGTCCTAATACTTCCCCTAACTTTTCAACAATTATCTCTTCAATTTATCTCTTAGAGTTTACTTCATTAATTGATTGTGCTGATCCAAAATATAACTTTAGGTCGACACCTCTTCCAAGACCACAAACATGCATAACATGTTCCTCAATTCCAATCTCTTCTACCAAGATGTTATGGCGATCTTGTGGAACGAAGATATCAAATTTGGATTGTTCAACCAATACACCCTACAACACATATAAAAGTTAATTTTTACTAAATTGAAATAACTAAAATAAGTAAGGTTGAAAAAAGTATCAACTTACAATCTTTTCATCCATTTCCCGTGTAGCCTCTGATGTGAACTCGCCACCTGATCTTTAACGCGTCCTCTTCTATTTCTCATGGTGTAATGGTGGAGATGTATTATGATCAAGGCTTCTATAAGGATCTCTCAGCTTTAGTTCCATTTGTTTTCTTTTTTCATTAATCATTTTTGTTTAAGTTTATCATATCATCCATGAGATAATCTATGTGGATAGATATTTCTAACTCTTTTCTCCTTTCTTTTTTTGGCTCTTAGCCAAGAAATCAGGAGTGGTGCGAAACTTTACAAAATCCTCCCAAACTTTCGTATCAATAAATGGATACTTCACGTATGGAGGCTCTGAGTTCTCACTTGGATATTTAATATAATCATGTGTGAGGTATGTTTTAAAGCCCCTCAAACACTCTCCAATATATCCAATACATTTCTTTTTCAGAAAATTATTCTTTGAAACAATAAACACAACCTACATTTACATAATAGATGTGATATTAGTATTAAATCAAAAAATAAATGGACAACTATACTTGTAAAACAAATCATAAAATTTATAATAAATACCGTAATATCAGTCTATAATTTATCTTTCCAATCACCGTCAATGTCGTGCTAGTTCTCTATCAAAATTTTGACTTTGCTTCTACCTAGTAATGTCACATAACCCCTAAAATCATCAGCATTTTCACCACAAGTCTTACCGGTTATTAGATCAAAATTAACCAGGAAGCTAACATCGCTTTCGTGGGCTTTTGTCACCTTGTTCAACATCATGACACCTCTAGTTTTTCTTTTACTTTTAGTATTAACATAGGTTGTATCATAGATTTAATGAGAGGTGCTTGTCAAATCGCCTATGTTTGTGTAAATTAAGAACTATATGAGTCAAATTAACAAATTTATGAGAAAACACTTAATGCATATGAACTATACTATACTCAAACTACATTTTAATGGATAAAAAAAATAGTAAAATACAACAAAGACACCAACATGAACTTCAAAGACATATCACACAACACTTCATCCAAAATGATTCAGACCATAGAAACATACTAACTACAAATGGGAGTCTGTTGTTCATACTAAATAAAACAAGTTATACTCAAAACAATAAGTTATAATGCACCATCAATGGGTAATATAGTTCTTACTAACCAAAACCATTTTAATTGGTAATACCATTTCTAGTTAGTACGTAACACCATTTCTATTTTGTAAGAATAGTGGTATTACCATTTCTATGAACATTTACTAAAACTAACACCATCTCAGTGATAAACAACATCTCAATGGTGAGTTATGTACCTCATATGAAGCTTCAACGAGTAAGGTTGGAAGATTTGATGTTCGAGTTCATGTTTGAAGAGTTGAAAAGAGAATATGGAATATGAGTTTTGATGAAAATTGTCTATGATTTTTGTTAAGAGAATGACGATGAAACAAGGAGTGTTGATAGGCAAATGAAAAGTTACAGTCTAGTTATGTGAAATATTCATGCAAAAGAACATACACGTCTGTTTTTAGGTCAAACTGAGGGAATAAATTAATCAAACTGGAAATTTATGTAAAAGAACTATCACGTTGGTTTTTAGACAAAACTGAGAGAGTAGATTAAAAAAATATAAAATAAAATAATTTAAAAAAAAAAAATTTGAAAATATTAATTTAAAAATATTGATGCAAATGATACTACCATTTGGTTGAGCCATGTAACCGAGGGATAATACTAATTAAAAAAAAAATTAGTCGAAAAAAAAAAGTTTTTGAAAATAATAACTTTGTAATTCAAAATAAATAAATAAATAAGAAAAAAGAGAAAAACACCAAGTGAGAAATAATGACCCTAAATTATTTAAAAAAAAACATAAAATCCACTATCTGGCATTTGAAGTGAAGTCCCGGGTAATTATATTCTCTCAATTTGAACAAAATCAAAGATATATATATATATATATAATATATATATATATATATATATATATATAATATTATATATATATATATAATATATATATTAAACATGACATTCCCAAGACATATACTCAGTTTTTGGTTGGCCGAGGTTAAAGTTTTATTATATAATATATAATTTGTAGTTGTGACCATTGTTAAAGCATTGGAAGAAGGCATATTGTATATAAGGTGAAGGATGATAACATGGTGAAATTAAATTTTTATCTCCATCATACTACTAAAATAATCATTTTTAATAATAAATAAGTTTAATGATTATGATTGATTGTCGGTGACCTATCATTCAAGTAACCTGTACACAAATAAACATTTACATTCATATCTAAACATAGTTTCTAACTAGACTCCAATATTTTTAAAAAATTATAACTCATTCTATTAATTAAAATATATTAATATATTAATATATATATAATATATTATATATATTAATATATATATATATAATATATATATATATATATATATATATATATATATATATATATGAGATTAATTACTATACACTGTCAGTGTAAAAAGTTTTACACCGTCAGTTCATCACCATCACCCGTTTGTATTATTTTATAGATTTTTAAATTAAAAGTCAAACTTCTTTTAATATCCAACGTCTATAATTAACTGATGATGTAAAACCCTTTTACACTGATAGTGTATTTCAATTACTCTCTCTCTCTCTCTCTATATATATATATATATATAAACTTGGATTTTTAATTAAATTGTTATAAATAGAAAAAAAGTTGTTTTCTTATAAGTTTAGTGAAATGTCATTGGGAGTAAAAATAAGCTTAGTTTATCTGTGACATTATGATTAAAAGAGCTCATAAATACATTGATTATTTCTTTAGCACCACATTACTGTTTTTTATTTCTTTTATCCATTAAAATTTTATAAAATATAAAAAGAGAGAGACTTGAGTTTAGGGTTGCATATGAGGTGGGATGACTGCCAACTGGGTCAATGAAAATGAATTTTAAACTTATTTTTCTTCGGCATTTTAGGTTTTATGTGTTGGAGTACAAAGTTGAAGATGAAGAAGTTGATGGAAGAGATAAAAAGAGAGAATCGAATAATCTGTAACCAAGTTTCTTCTGATTCCAAAAACAGTCACACTTCAAATTCTGTTACAAACTAACCTAAACTCAATTTATATATTATTAGAACCACCTAGTAAATGAAATTTAAATGCAAACTCTAAATGCAAATGAAATGAATCTAAATTACAACTAACATCATCCTTTAATTTATATTCAGCTAATTAAAATCAACAACATCAATTCCATTTCTCAAATGAATAAAGTGTTCATCTTGATTGCTTTGGTCAGAGTATCTGCAAGCTACTTCTGAGTACTATAATGAACAACTTCAACACACCATTATGAACCTAATTGCGCAGAAAATTGAACTTTGTGTGAATGTGCTTGCTTCTTCCCTGCTGTCGCATCGCGCGAAAAACCGGCGGGAGAAGAAAGAAACAACAGAGCCGCCACCGTGCGTTATTTATCCCAAAAGAGGGAAAGGAAACGCTCGAAGTAAACCTAGGAAAGAACATGGTCTCGCGACCAAAGAGAATGGGTTCGGGAGTCGGTTATGCGAAGGGAAGGTGTTAGGCACCCTACGCATCCGTAGTACTCTACGGGATCCACGCACAAAAGGAAGGAAAATTGGTTGCTAAACACTGCTCAAACACACACACACTGGCTGAAAGAGACAAAAGAGACTGACTGAAACTGACTCGGCAGGATATCGCATCCTGGGCCTACTTAGTCTATCAGACATAGACATCAGAGTCGAAGTAGTTCGGACTGGGGAAACGACACATGCTCGCTAGGATATCGCATCCTATGCATACGTATCTTCTCGGACGAGAGAAGAATCAGAGCATTCGTAGCTCGGCTGACACGCACACAAACAAACGAGACACAGGCAAACGTGGAGCCTGAATGCCAATCGCTGGACTTACATCAGCATCCGAACCAAAACACACACGAAGAGGCAAACGTGGAGCCCAAATGCCAATCACTGGACTTACATTGACATCCGAACCTAAACAACGCAACAGATAGATAGGGAGTCTGGGACTCAGCCTACAACTGTCGAACACAAACAAACAGACAGACAGCAAATGCTAAGGAGTCAGGGACTCGAGCCTAGCAAAGGTCAAACAACACACACAAAAGAAAAGAAAAGGCGCCCGGAGAGATCAGCTCAATCTCCTGCCTACATACTTCATCTGGTGTGAAGATCAGGGCGATGTAGTTCCCCTACGCAGGGACAAGGATCTAGCCTAACCAGATAACAGAGGGAGACACAACTCTAGGGAGACTACGACTCGAGCCTAGATGTTGTCATGCAAAGTCAACCCTAAGTTAAGGTTTCTAGCTAAATGGCACACGGGCCAACCTATCCTAGACAAGGCTTGCACCGGAAGCAAGGGTCTCGATTGCAACTAGGGCAAGAGAAAGGGGAGGTCTCAATCACAACAGGGGTGAGAGAAAAGAAAGATCTCGATCACACAGGGGTGAGAGAAAAGAGTTAGTGTTAGTGGTTAGTCAAAACTCGGCAAGACATCGCGTCTCGTGCCTACGTATCTCATCTGAACATGAGAATCAGAGTTGCCGTAGTTCGGCAGGCAGGGATAAAAGACTCGATCGCAACGAGGGCGAGAGAAAGGAAAAGGCTCGATCGCAACGAGGGCGAGAGAAAGGAAAAGGCTCGATCGCAACGAGGGCGAGAGAAAGGATCGCAACGAGGGCGAAAGCAAACACGGATTAGCTGTTAGTCGTTAGTCAAACTCGGCAAGACATCGCGTCTCGTGCCTACGTATCTCATCTGAACATGAGAATCAGAGTTGCCGTAGTTCGGCAGAACAGCTCTAAGTATGGCTCACACAAGGGTTAAGCCACACAGACTTGACTTGCACAGGAAGCAAGTCAAGCACAACCTACCTTGCACAAGGGCAAGTCTAAGCTAAACCTAAGGAGGCAAAGCAAACAGGCAATCACAATCACAAGAAGCACACTCTATATGCATACAAGAGGCTCAAGCAAAAGGTTAGGCACTAGGGCCAACTGGAATAGGGTAAGTGTTGCTCTTAACCTTGCCATTGAGGGGCTAAGGTGAAGCAGATGAAAGGATGAAGTGAGGATGAGACCTCACAGCTCTTATCCCTGGCCAGGGAGAGCTAATAGACAAATGAGCATGGGTCCAGAAAGTGGGAACCCTTCTATACTCGAAGACTCTGACACTGTACACTTTGTACAAGATCTTGGGTTTTATCTCAATGCTTCAACCATGTAATGGGAGCAAAGAGAGGACACACTGAATAGTGGGGGATAGATTGCTTATCCCTACCTTCCACCAATTGCCTCAAATGAGGACTTTTCCTGCTTAGGACAATTATAAACAAACACAGGCATTGCCTCTTAGGGAGGACTTCAGACAGTTTGCCCGGCCAAATAACAGACCGGGTCTCCAGACTACATGAAGAAGAAATATTTATACCTCAAAGCAAATGCTAAAAAGCAAAGCAAGCAAGCAAGTTCAAAGAACTTAAGCAACTAAAGTACCTGCAAAAGTCAAACAGATCAGTTCACAGTTCCACAGTTAAAACCAAAAGGAATGGGTAAACAGTCGACTACAGAAGGTCAACTGTGCAAAGCAAGACTCAAACACATGAGTCAAACCATCTACAAAACAAAGGTTAGTTCACATATAAACAAAACCAATCACATTTGCATGATCTCAATGGCAATGGTGCTTAACCTGAAACAGAAACTCAATAGTAAGCACAATAGACCACTAGGGCTAGCCTAGGGTCAAGGATGAAAGAAAAAGCCAAAGCAGCAAGTAAAAGTCAACTCAAAACCAAAGTCAAACATTTGAGAAGCTAACCCAATTGGGCCCACATTCAAATCATGCATTATGATCATTTCATGAACATTTGAAGTCAAAGTAAGGCAAAGGAAAGCATACAAAAGTCAACAGAATGACTTGCATCAAAAGTCAACCTAAACAATCTCAAAAATCATCAAATAAATCACACTCAAACCTAACATCTAACATGGTATACATGTAAAATTTCATGGCATTTGGATGAGAGGAAGGCAGTCAACTAAAATCATGAAGTCAACACAATTTCAAGTAAGCACAATGAAAGTCAACAAACATGGGTCAACTTCAAAAAATCATATCAAATTGAAAGCAGAAGAGAAATGAATGAGATTAACACCAATGCAAAGCTTGAGATGTCTAGTTATCACATATGAAATTTCATGGTCATACAATAAGATTTGAGAATTTCACAAAGGAAATGGCAATGTGTAGCACAAAAAAGTCAACAAATGACCAAGCATGGAAGAAAATTCACAATCAAATGGAAAACAGCAAGATTAATTCCAAGAAAATTCATACATGAAATAGACATACAAAGGATCATTCATGCAAAAAATGGGGTCAATTGGATGCAAGGAAGCATGTGATCAAAATTAGGGAAAATGCATGATCATGGTATGACACCAAATATGACACATGACTTCAAAAAATCGTATCCAGCAAACCACAAATGGGAAATCCACAAACTTTATATCAAAATGAAGGTGAACATGTCTAGTTTTACCACAAAAAATTTCACAGGCATTGGATGCAACATGAGTATTTCACAATTGTTTTGGCAATATGTACAAGATATGGTCACATGAACAAAGCCCTAGCCAAATAAATTTTCCACATGAGCACAATTTGAATAAAAATGCTTATAAAAAACTAGATGAAAAATGGAGAATAATGCAAAAAGTCCCATCCCAATTGGATCATCCCTTGATTATTTATGAATTTTTGAATATTGTAAAGAAATGAAATAATAATAAAAAAAAAAAATGAAGGGAAATGTTATTTAACAATTATTAAAAAAAAGAAGAAACACACCTGCTGAGTATGAAACTCAGCGTTTCAATTAAGTTAGTGGGTCAAAACCCGGTCAACAAAAGCCACGGCCAATAGCGTGCAAGCAGGGTAAAAACGCATAACCAATAAGAATGCTCCTTCAAGAAACATCATGTGCAGCGCATTGGCAGTAAAGTGGGCATTAAAAAGGGACAGGCACCTGCTGTGTACAGAGCCTTCTGCGCTTTGTTAGGTTAGTGGGGGGACAATACCTGGTCAGCAAACCAAGGGCCAATAGCGCGCGAGTACGATAATGCGCTGGGCCAATTAGAAAATTCTTAAAAAAAACACATGTACCGCGTAAGAAAAAAAACCCTAAAGATCTACGGCTTGGCAAAACAAGTTTCCAGCAGCATTTTGCAGAAAGAAAAAAAAAACCAGTATTCATGCGTTCATCACCAAAACAAACAGAAGCACGAAATCTTCATCAAAACCGACAACCCATATATCATTGCGTTCCTTCTTCTCTGTACATCAATACTGTAATAATTATAAACACTAATTTGGGATAACAAAGAAGCAAATAGCACAAACAAGTTTGGATGCATAACTTAAAAACTGAATTTCTCTTGACTCAAGCAACCAATTAACATGATTTAAAGCTCTTTGGACTCAGTAAGATGTAACCTATCTAAAACATGGCATGATTTTGGGAGTAGTGTGATTCGAAAACTTACCCAACCTGCAAGATAGTGATGCTACCGGTGTCGTTTGGTCTCGATAGGCTGAAACAGATGTACATGAAGCCTCTAGAAGAAGAATGGTTGGAGAGTTCTAGCTTGGCCACGCTCGAAATGGTCCAAAACGAAGATCACCATTGTTGAGCTTGAAGAAAAACAGAGCTCGAAATGAGCTTCCAGTTGGTGTATTATGCTTGCAAGGAGCTCAATGTTAATGATGGATGATGGAACAAACCATACAGCTCGAGTTCTCTTGGAAGTTTGAGCAAAAATTGCAAAAGTGTTAAAATGGAAAAAATGAGAGAATGAGCTTTTTTGTGTGTTTGTGACTGCAGCTAGGGTTCATTTGTGACAGAAAAAATGCCTTTATATCACTGTTTAGCAATGGTAATCCATGTGGTAATCTTGTTTAGTTTAAAATGAATCAAATGCATATTTGCTAAGCTTGGCATAAGTGAAAAAAGGAGGTGTGAACTGTACACGAAAATGGGCTTGGCAAGGCTGCAAAGGACCAACAATTTGCTGTTTGTGGTTTGCTTAGTGATTGCTAACATTGCCCTTACTTAATGATGCTATATTGCCAAAGTACCAAGTTATGTACCTCTTGCCAAAATAGTGATATGATGATGGTATGAACATGGTTTAGGACTTTAGACAAATCACAAATGATGTATGAAACATTTTCCAATTGGCCAAATGGAGAAAAGATCAAAGAATCAAAAAGTCAAAGTTTGGTCAAACTTTGATTTTTAATGGAATAGGTCCAAAAATGCCATTTTGATTGGCAAGGTTTTAGGTCATGAAATTTATATTTTTGGAAAGAGGATGAAAAATGTGGTTTGTAGGAAAAAACCCCACCAAATTTGGCCTTATGGTTTGGGAGATATGGCTCTTTGAAGTTCAAAAATTGGTGAAAATGATTTGATCATATCTTGACAACCACACATGGGATTTGAGAGTTCTTGGACTTTTTGAAAATGGGAGAACAAGATCTTCAACTTTCATGTTGGGCAAAAATTCATTTGAAGCTTGTATCATGATGTAAGTTGAGGATCAAGAAGTTTCCATTTTTGGCAGTTGAAATTACAGGTCCACTTTCTATTTCTGGAAATTTTCTGATTGACTTCAAATTCTTCCATGATGTTGATTGCCATGACACATGAGGCCTATTAGGACATGAATAAACTCCTTCAAACCATTTCTATCCATCAAATCCAAAGAATCAACCACAGTTGACCAACTTTGACTTTCTAGGGTTTGGACTTGACTGTGCACTTCTGATGAATTCCAAACCCTAATTCCTTGAGAACTTGACTTCAAATGATGTCTCAAGTTGTATGAACCTTTGATTATTGATCATGGTGCCCAAATTCTGCAAGAATGGCCACCATCCACTGCTTTGACTGATTGTTGACTGTCTAGGGTTTTTGCCTGGCTATGCATTGACTGCTGACCTCTGAGCCTTCAACCCTTGACTTGAACACTTCAAATAGACCTCCAAGTCATGTGAACTTGTTGGACAAACCCTAGGGCTCTGATTCCTTGAGAAATACCTTTGCTTGATTGATGGACTGATCTCCTGATCAGTTTGACCTAATTCTGGCTTGCTTGCTCTTGAGGCAACTGTGGACTATGCAAATGCTATGCAATGTACCAATGATATGCTATGACTTAATATGAAATGGTATGTATAATGATAGGTGCAAATTTGAGGTGCTACACCTGCCCCTATTCAATCAGCTGGGAACCCGAATGGATGATAGCAATGGCTGTCAGACTTTCAGGGTAAACAGGGATTGAATACAAAAGAACCGTAGAAATTTGCACCAACTGGGATCCAATAATGGAAACGTCCACTGGGATCTGATGCTACCGGGTATTTTTTTTGTTTTTTTGTTTTGTTTTCAAAGGACACGGCCACTTCCAGACATCGCAATGACGATGAATGGGAACAGAAATCACAACTAGCTGCCGACGGACAACTAGGAAAAACTCAACGTTTATTGGAACCAACGGAGAGGTAACCAGACATTACGAATGACTGGGAGGAAAACAACCATACGTCAACGGACGACATGGGAAAAACTCAACGTTTACCAAGACCAACGGAGAGGTAAACAACTGGGGACGACCAGGAAAAACTCGACGTTTATCGAAACCAACGGAGAGGTAAACAACTGGGGACGACCAGGAAAAACTCGACGTTTATCGAAACCAACGGAGAGGTAACCAGACATTAATGAATGACTGGAAGGAATACAACCATACGTCAATGGACGAAATGGGAAAAACTCAACGTTTACCAAGACCAACGGAGAGGTAAACAACTGGGGACGACCAGGAAAAACTCGACGTTTATCGAAACCAACGGAGAGGTAACCAGACATTAATGAATGACTGGAAGGGATACAACCATACGTCAACGGACGACATGGGAAAAACTCAACGTTTACCAAGACCAACGGAGAGGTAAACAACTGGGGACGACCAGGAAAAACTCGACGTTTACAGACATCGAAAGATGATGTTTACAGACACCAAAAGGATCAACCAGACATTTACAGATGAATGGGAAGGCTCGACCAGACATCAACGGATGAATGGGAGAAAACTCGACGTTTACAGACATCGAAAGATGATGTTTACAGACACCAAAAGGATCAACCAGACATTTACAGATGAATGGGAAGGCTCGACCAGACATCAACGGATGAATGGGAGAAAACTCGACGTTTATCGACACCAACGGAGAGGAGAAACCTTCACTAGGGAAGGGACAACTAGACATCATCGGATGAATAGGGAAAACTCGACGTTTATCGACACCAACGGAGAGGAGAAAAACTTCACCAGACGTCATAGGACGAGAGGTAGACTCACGTTTATCGACACCAACGGAGAGGAGGAATACTTCACTAGGGAAGGGAGGGCGACGTTATGAACATCGAAAGAGGATGTTTACCGACATCAAAAGAAAACCAGACACTTACGCATGACTGGAAATCACCGACGGATGGTGTTTACCGACACCAAAGAAGACCAGACACTTACGCATGACTGGAAATCACCGACGGATGGTGTTTACCGACACCAAAGAAGACCAGACACTTACGCATGACTGGAAATCACCAAAAGATGGTGTTTACCGACACCAAAGAAGACCAGACACTTACGCATGACTGGAAATCACCAAAAGATGGTGTTTACCGACACCAAAGAAGACCAGACACTTACGCATGACTGGAAATCACCAAAAGATGGTGTTTACCGACACCAAAGAAACAACACACGCGGGTGCTGACGGGATATACTGACATTCACAAGATGACAGGGCTAGGCTGAACACTTGCAGGGGGTCTCACTGGGGAGAAACAAACTTTCGGTCACCAACAGGTGAGGAAATAAACCTCTGTGGGGACACCAAATGCTGACTGGAGCAACTGTAGCAAATGCGTTGTACAGGTTGAACAAAAATCCGTCTCTGCAGGGGATACGGTCTGATGGGGTTTCGAACACATGAATGCATATGTTTGAATTTTTCTATAGCGTAATGTTCCATTTAGGAATGGAAATGCTACGCGATTTTTTTTTTTTTGAGGATGCAATGATTACTATATGTAAAATGCAAATGAACCCTGGCTAGGGAGCCAAAAAGATCAGACATTCCAACTCTGTGGGGACACTCTGACTGAGGAAAACTCTGCGGGGAACTCTGCTTGGGGGAATAGCAAAGCGACTTCACCGGGAAGAAGACCCAACCAATCCTCGGATCGGATAAACTCTGTTTGGAGAATATCTGTTATTCCACTGGGGTGACCCATGCCGACTATAGGTAGAATCAACTCAGCCGGGGATGCAAATATCAGTCTACTATAGGAACTCGTCCAATCCACTGGTAGGATGAACTCTGCTGGAGTGAATAATTCTACTCTACTAGGGACGACCCAACCAATCCATATGTAGGAGAATTACTGCTGGAGATGTATTTCACTGAAACCCGCTCCACTCGGGGATCTATCTGAGGGAATGCCGGATTACGGGGATGTCGATCCTCCAAATACTGAATCTTCCAAGAAAAGCACCCATGCTGGGGGGGAGGATGAAGACTGGCCTGCTGGAGAGGCGAAAGTTGAAGTCTTCAGTAAACACTCTGCTTGGGGAACTGCCCCACAAAAGTATTTCGACAGCAACCTTGCTGGGAATGCCCCACGGTAGGGCTCAAACAGCACTCTACTGGGGATGCCCCCACCATAGAGCTAACAGGGATTTGGAGGAAGAATCCGTACCGCCGGGAACATGAAGATGAACAACTTCAAACAACACTGCATCGGGCAACTTCACCGAGGAGAGACCATACGAGGTTCTGCAGGACAAAGATACAGTCATGCTCGAGATACGAACAATTGTCTTACCTGTTGGTAATCGTACCACCCTCGGGAGAGCACTGTGGGTCTCCTAAGTATTCTTCCATCATTGTGAATGTTCACTTTGTTTAAGAACAGTTTTTTTGAAAAATTTGTTTATTTTGAAAACAATGATACTTTATCAATTAAAACATGCAAAACATTTGTTGAGTTGAAAACAAATAAGAGTGCAAATAATTGGATAAAAGCTCAAATTAATGTAATGGAATGGTAGTCTGCAAAGGGCGAGACTCCATAGATCTGTACAAGTTTGAAATCGGTGATATATATTGGAGAGGGCTACATTGAACATAATGACCTTTCCTCTACCATTCTGAATTTTCAATGTATTCAGAGCCTCAGTCGACGACGAATTGAGAATCCCTGACGGATGACAGATGTACAGCACAGTCTTGTCAAGATGCAGTTACTTGCCAAATCCCTAATTTTTGCCTAGATTGCCCCGGTGTGAGGTGTTCAATCTAGCGGGATGCGAATTCTCTCTTTTTTTCAATGTCTCTAACTTTTGCCTGGATCGCCCTTTCGGGTTTTCAATCCACCGAGACGCTCCTTTTTTGCCTAAGTCGCCCTTTGGGGTGTTCGACTTATCGAGCTTTTTGCTTTTTTGTTTTAGGCGAAGTATTTCTTGACTGCATCAGAGTTCCCAGAACGAGTGAACTTCCATCCATTGTTGTAAGTGTCAGAACACTGCCTGAAGAGGCTTTCTTGAAAACGTATGGACGTTCTTAGCTTGGAGTTCACTTGCCCCTGGAATTGGGCACGAAAGACAAGACTTTCTTGAGCACAAGGTTCCTCGGAACACACGAGGCTTGACCTTCTTGTTGAATGCTTTTTCACTCTCTGCTGATACGACTGACCATGACACATGGCAGTTGATCTTTTCCCTTCGATCGAATTCAGCATCAGTCAACTTGGGACTTTGAGGGTGCCATTTCTCTTTTGTTTTTTCTTTTGATTTTGCTTTTGATTTCGCTTTTGATTGATTTTTTTGATTTGGTTTTGCACCCTCCTCTTTCTTTTTTCTCTTTTTTTTCTTCTTTTTTTTTTATAATGCCCCAGTTGGCTGTTCTGCTGATTCTCGAGATGCAGCTGAGTGTGATCTTCTTTTCTTGCTCAAGAAGTCGGGAAATCTCGTCAGGAATCCCTTCAACATCATCTTCTTCCGCTTCGAATACAGGGAATTCAAAATTGGGAGATGACGTCCGATCATTATGCTCAATGGGTTTGAGAAACAACCTGCATAAAGATTTAGAGATGAAAAGCTCTTTGAAAAATCAAACAAGACAATCGTTATGCAGATGAAAAGATTGCTTTTATTCTTGTTTTTAAAGGGTTTTTTGTGATCACCAATTTCATGCAAAAGTGAAAAAGGAAAACAATTGGAAAAACAAGTGTTTTAACATGAATTTATTTGAATGAAAATATCATTGCACAAAATGTTGCCAACAATGCCATCACTTCTCCTTTTGGCATGGGAGAAGGGTTTTTAAACAAAGTGATTATTACAAAGACTTATGAACAACTGTAGGAACGCCCACAGTGACCCAATTGTGATAGATCCCCCCAGGGATGACAACTGGCAATATCTCTTGCATCAGCAGCTTCTGCTTTCTGAACAACTCTTCTGAAGAAAAGTCGGCGCCAGCCCAGGACTTGTTATCTTCAAACTTGATTAGCATTGGGACCTAAATCCTCCAAGATCAGAATACCCGACCTCACAAGGTCTTGAACCTTCATCTTCAGCTGGAAACAACTGTCCACATCATGACCAGGAGCACCCGAGTGATACACACAATGCTGTTCAGGCCTATACCACCACCGAGGGTTGACGGGTATGGGCGGCGGGTCTCTGGGAGTAATCAAGTTCCGCTCTAACAGAGAGGGATACAGTTCGGCGTAGGACGTGGGGATTGGATCAAAAGTGATCTTCTTCCTCTCGTTACTTGTACCAGCTTGATTACCATCGTGAGGCTGGGAAGCCTGCTGCTGAGGACGATGTTGCTGACGCTGATGCTGCTGAGCTGGTCTTCTCTGTTGCTGTTGAGTTTGAGTTGCTGGGATAGTCACAGCAGCTGCCTGACGATACTGTCCTCTGTTTGCGCTCCTCCGACGGTGCACAACATTTGTTTCACTTTCTCCCCTTTTGGGTGCCCTAGAGTATGTCTTCTTAGAACTGGAAGAACTTGAAGAACCAGGATGGCGAACCGGAGCGCGGGTTGCTCTGACATTAGCAGTCTCTGCAGCAAGAGGCTGTTCACTGATTCTGATCCCCCTCAATTCATCACCCACATCAAAATTACTGGCGGGAGCGGCAGCAGCAACATTATCATCCACAGGAACACCCACTGGTGAAGCACGGTTGGCAGCTGGAATCACAGCTTCCAGTCTCTGGGCTAAGGCACGCAGCTCCTCTTGCCCCTGAACAACTCCTTGCATCGTTGTTATGAACTGGGCCATGTTTGCCCTCATCTCAGCCAACTCGGCTTGAACCTGGTCCATACTCCTCTGTTGATTGAGCCTGGTTGAAAACCGGTGTGGTCTTTGATCAGCTATCCTGCCTGACAAAGGGACCGGAGTGAGAAGACAGCACAAGAACACCTGTTATGCAAATGATATGAGTATGATGTTAAATGATGCGTATGATGCACATGATATGCTCATTTCTCAGGCATTCAAAGAGCCTGACCCATCCTCAAAAGATGGCAACCTGCAGCAACAAGAGAACAACAGATACAAGGAAAAAATGAACAACAGGGAAATGCTGATAGCCTTATATATACATAAGGGTAGAAAAGTCATACAACCAAGATCAGCAGAATATTCTCAAAGTACAAGAAAAAGAATCCCATCCAACAAGCCTGGAGGTGATTCTCAACAAAAAATACAAACAAAGATACAGTCTACGGCAGACGGTCTTCTGGAATGAGGGTCTTCAGGTAATGACACTGGTCTATCAACAGTGAGCATTCTGAACAATCTGGTAGGGGAGTGATCTTCTCCTTCAATTGTCTTCTAAGTTCTAAGACTTCTCCTCCAAGATACTCCTCTGACTTCTGTCTCAACTCCATCTCTTTCTTCAACTGAGCGTCTTTGTCTTTGAGTTGCTTCTCCAAGTCTCTGATCTTCTTTTGGTAGTTGACTTCTGCTCTCTGCAGTCTCAGACATTCCCTATGCTCTGTATCCAACATAGATTCCATCTCCTCATATGACCTCTTTTCCCCCTTGCTCTACCAGCATCCTCTCCTTGCACTTCCCTGAGTTGATGGGCCAAGTGCAGCTTATCAGCTTTAGCCTTGTACAGTTCCATCTGAGTGTCTTGCTCTTTTTCTCTCAGACGACGACTCTCCATCAATGCTTGCTTATAGTGCTCAGCAGGCACACTATCAGCGAGTACCAAGGGTGGTTGCTCTTGCAACGGCTCCATCCTATCGTAGGGAAGCAGCAAAGTTTCCACTCTCTTCTTTACCCAATCGGTGTAATCGGGCATTGCAATGGCAAACTTCTTTCCTAGGACGGATCCATCCTTCACTCCAACATCTCTCCAGGCTTTCCCTATCTGCTCCAACTTAGCAGGGTCATCCTTCTTCTCAAAACAGAAACTCTCAGCTATCTCAGCTTCGAGCGGTCTTCTACACATGACAAACCCTAGCTGGCGAAGGGAGAGAACTGGGTTGTAGTTGATGCAACCCTTGGTCCCTACGAGTGGCACGCCCCGGAATTCGCCACAGCTTAAGATAACATCCTTCACATCCATCCGGTACGACTGCCACCTGATGTCGTAGGAAGTGAGCGACATGACCCTCTGAGTCCACTTCAGAGTGCCCTGGGTATCTACAAATGGTCCACTGGCTGGCAGAAAAGACATGAACCACTTGAATAGAAGAGGTAAGCAACATCTAATGGCTCCACCCTTACCATGCCTACTGTGGATGGCATAGTAAGTGTCTGCTAAGAGAGTGGGGACTGGATTCCCTCTGATGAAGATACTGATGGCAGTATGATCAATGAAATTCGGCATACTGGGAAACAAGATGATCCCATAGATCATAGCAGCTAGCTGTGCATGAAAAACTTCCCAATTACCCTTATCTGCTTCAGCTCTGGCTACTCTCAACAGAAACTTCAATGGCAGACCTACAACCTCCCCACAGGGCTTCCAATTCTTACCAACCTCCTCAATACTCAACTGGAGAGCTCTGGCAATCAATCTGAAGTCGACCTCCTTTGGGACGTCCAAGAAGGGAGTCTGATGCTGTACTGGGATACTCAACAGGATAGAATACTCCTCAAGGGTAGGTGCAAGCTGATAATCCTGGAAAGTGAAGCACCTGATCTCTGGATCATAGAACTGAAGAAGTGTCTGCAGAGGCACTGGATCTACTACTGTCTTCAGCACTGTCAGAATATCTCCATACCGCCCAACGAAACTCTTCAGGTGATCATCCTTCACAAGGCTACCCAACTCAACTAGCGGAGTCACCGGCTCGCGATGGAAACTGTAGGAACAGGTCTTCCGCTTCAACTCGGGAACTGTTGCCATCTCTATCAGTAGACAAGCTCGGGGATGTACCTGAGAAATGATATGCATGCAGAGATTAGTTTTTTTCCTTCTCTTTTTTTCTTCTTTTTTTTTCTCAATATTTTTCCGATTTTTTTTCAATGCGTTTCTTTTGAAAAATAAATATGCTATGATGCACATGATGCAGACTGGACTGGCTGGTTGTGCGATCTCTGACTAGGTCGGAGCTTCAGTCAAAACTCGGAACTTAAATCCAACTTAAGGTCAAACTGATCACACTGTCTGAACATAAAGTCACCATCAGAACCAAAGTCACCAACGGTACCTGTAATGAATAACCCTTCCCCACTCACGGGTGTAGTCTAGGCCAGGGTAAAGCTGAGAGAAACGCAGCATAAATAACCTTTCGCAGAAATACTATCATATACACACCCGAAGTATGTAACGACAGTATCCTACCAGGGTCTGAACTGCTCGTGATATCAATGTTCCGCTAAGTGGCGCCATACCACCCGCTTCCCATGAATCACTCTATTCCTAATCATCCTAGATTTTCACTCATGGTCTGGGTATTGGACCTTTTACCTCGACTGACTCCCCCCCACACAGAGAAAACAGACAGCCAGCCAGCAATGAATAATGAATATGAAATGCAAACATCAATGCACACAATCAATGCAAACAATAAATGTACATATATACAATGAATGCAATAAAATACAACAAGCAGAAAGCAACCAAAACCCTAATCCTAGAGAGCGCTAGGAGAGACTCGCTCAGGGAAGATGGACCAGCATAGGTCAACTTCTCTACATCCCCAGCAGAGTCGCCAGCTGTCGCATCGCGCGAAAAACCGGCGGGAGAAGAAAGAAACAACAGAGCCGCCACCGTGCGTTATTTATCCCAAAAGAGGGAAAGGAAACGCTCGAAGTAAACCTAGGAAAGAACATGGTCTCGCGACCAAAGAGAATGGGTTCGGGAGTCGGTTATGCGAAGGGAAGGTGTTAGGCACCCTACGCATCCGTAGTACTCTACGGGATCCACGCACAAAAGGAAGGAAAATTGGTTGCTAAACACTGCTCAAAACACACCACACTGGCTGAAAGAGACAAAAGAGACTGACTGAAACTGACTCGGCAGGATATCGCATCCTGGGCCTACTTAGTCTATCAGACATAGACATCAGAGTCGAAGTAGTTCGGACTGGGGAAACGACACATGCTCGCTAGGATATCGCATCCTATGCATACGTATCTTCTCGGACGAGAGAAGAATCAGAGCATTCGTAGCTCGGCTGACACGCACACAAACAAACGAGACACAGGCAAACGTGGAGCCTGAATGCCAATCGCTGGACTTACATCAGCATCCGAACCAAAACACACACGAAGAGGCAAACGTGGAGCCCAAATGCCAATCACTGGACTTACATTGACATCCGAACCTAAACAACGCAACAGATAGATAGGGAGTCTGGGACTCAGCCTACAACTGTCGAACACAAACAAACAGACAGACAGCAAATGCTAAGGAGTCAGGGACTCGAGCCTAGCAAAGGTCAAACAACACACACAAAAGAAAAGAAAAGGCGCCCGGAGAGATCAGCTCAATCTCCTGCCTACATACTTCATCTGGTGTGAAGATCAGGGCGATGTAGTTCCCCTACGCAGGGACAAGGATCTAGCCTAACCAGATAACAGAGGGAGACACAACTCTAGGGAGACTACGACTCGAGCCTAGATGTTGTCATGCAAAGTCAACCCTAAGTTAAGGTTTCTAGCTAAATGGCACACGGGCCAACCTATCCTAGACAAGGCTTGCACAGGAAGCAAGGGTCTCGATTGCAACTAGGGCAAGAGAAAGGGGAGGTCTCAATCACAACAGGGGTGAGAGAAAAGAAAGATCTCGATCACACAGGGGTGAGAGAAAAGAGTTAGTGTTAGTGGTTAGTCAAAACTCGGCAAGACATCGCGTCTCGTGCCTACGTATCTCATCTGAACATGAGAATCAGAGTTGCCGTAGTTCGGCAGAACAGCTCTAAGTATGGCTCACACAAGGGTTAAGCCACACAGACTTGACTTGCACAGGAAGCAAGTCAAGCACAACCTACCTTGCACAAGGGCAAGTCTAAGCTAAACCTAAGGAGGCAAAGCAAACAGGCAATCACAATCACAAGAAGCACACTCTATATGCATACAAGAGGCTCAAGCAAAAGGTTAGGCACTAGGGCCAACTGGAATAGGGTAAGTGTTGCTCTTAACCTTGCCATTGAGGGGCTAAGGTGAAGCAGATGAAAGGATGAAGTGAGGATGAGACCTCACAGCTCTTATCCCTGGCCAGGGAGAGCTAATAGACAAATGAGCATGGGTCCAGAAAGTGGGAACCCTTCTATACTCGAAGACTCTGACACTGTACACTTTGTACAAGATCTTGGGTTTTTATCTCAATGCTTCAACCATGTAATGGGAGCAAAGAGAGGACACACTGAATAGTGGGGGATAGATTGCTTATCCCTACCTTCCACCAATTGCCTCAAATGAGGACTTTTCCTGCTTAGGACAATTATAAACAAACACAGGCATTGCCTCTTAGGGAGGACTTCAGACAGTTTGCCCGGCCAAATAACAGACCGGGTCTCCAGACTACATGAAGAAGAAATATTTATACCTCAAAGCAAATGCTAAAAAGCAAAGCAAGCAAGCAAGTTCAAAGAACTTAAGCAACTAAAGTACCTGCAAAAGTCAAACAGATCAGTTCACAGTTCCACAGTTAAAACCAAAAGGAATGGGTAAACAGTCGACTACAGAAGGTCAACTGTGCAAAGCAAGACTCAAACACATGAGTCAAACCATCTACAAAACAAAGGTTAGTTCACATATAAACAAAACCAATCACATTTGCATGATCTCAATGGCAATGGTGCTTAACCTGAAACAGAAACTCAATAGTAAGCACAATAGACCACTAGGGCTAGCCTAGGGTCAAGGATGAAAGAAAAAGCCAAAGCAGCAAGTAAAAGTCAACTCAAAACCAAAGTCAAACATTTGAGAAGCTAACCCAATTGGGCCCACATTCAAATCATGCATTATGATCATTTCATGAACATTTGAAGTCAAAGTAAGGCAAAGGAAAGCATACAAAAGTCAACAGAATGACTTGCATCAAAAGTCAACCTAAACAATCTCAAAAATCATCAAATAAATCACACTCAAACCTAACATCTAACATGGTATACATGTAAAATTTCATGGCATTTGGATGAGAGGAAGGCAGTCAACTAAAATCATGAAGTCAACACAATTTCAAGTAAGCACAATGAAAGTCAACAAACATGGGTCAACTTCAAAAAATCATATCAAATTGAAAGCAGAAGAGAAATGAATGAGATTAACACCAATGCAAAGCTTGAGATGTCTAGTTATCACATATGAAATTTCATGGTCATACAATAAGATTTGAGAATTTCACAAAGGAAATGGCAATGTGTAGCACAAAAAAGTCAACAAATGACCAAGCATGGAAGAAAATTCACAATCAAATGGAAAACAGCAAGATTAATTCCAAGAAAATTCATACATGAAATAGACATACAAAGGATCATTCATGCAAAAAATGGGGTCAATTGGATGCAAGGAAGCATGTGATCAAAATTAGGGAAAATGCATGATCATGGTATGACACCAAATATGACACATGACTTCAAAAAATCGTATCCAGCAAACCACAAATGGGAAATCCACAAACTTTATATCAAAATGAAGGTGAACATGTCTAGTTTTACCACAAAAAATTTCACAGGCATTGGATGCAACATGAGTATTTCACAATTGTTTTGGCAATATGTACAAGATATGGTCACATGAACAAAGCCCTAGCCAAATAAATTTTCCACATGAGCACAATTTGAATAAAAATGCTTATAAAAAACTAGATGAAAAATGGAGAATAATGCAAAAAGTCCCATCCCAATTGGATCATCCCTTGATTATTTATGAATTTTTGAATATTGTAAAGAAATGAAATAATAAAAAAAAAAAAATGAAGGGAAATGTTATTTAACAATTATTAAAAAAAGAAGAAAACACACCTGCTGAGTATGAAACTCAGCGTTTCAATTAAGTTAGTGGGTCAAAACCCGGTCAACAAAAGCCACGGCCAATAGCGTGCAAGCAGGGTAAAAACGCATAACCAATAAGAATGCTCCTTCAAGAAACATCATGTGCAGCGCATTGGCAGTAAAGTGGGCATTAAAAAGGGACAGGCACCTGCTGTGTACAGAGCCTTCTGCGCTTTGTTAGGTTAGTGGGGGGACAATACCTGGTCAGCAAACCAAGGGCCAATAGCGCGCGAGTACGATAATGCGCTGGGCCAATTAGAAAATTCTTAAAAAAAACACATGTACCGCGTAAGAAAAAAAACCCTAAAGATCTACGGCTTGGCAAAACAAGTTTCCAGCAGCATTTTGCAGAAAGAAAAAAAAAACCAGTATTCATGCGTTCATCACCAAAACAAACAGAAGCACGAAATCTTCATCAAAACCGACAACCCATATATCATTGCGTTCCTTCTTCTCTGTACATCAATACTGTAATAATTATAAACACTAATTTGGGATAACAAAGAAGCAAATAGCACAAACAAGTTTGGATGCATAACTTAAAAACTGAATTTCTCTTGACTCAAGCAACCAATTAACATGATTTAAAGCTCTTTGGACTCAGTAAGATGTAACCTATCTAAAACATGGCATGATTTTGGGAGTAGTGTGATTCGAAAACTTACCCAACCTGCAAGATAGTGATGCTACCGGTGTCGTTTGGTCTCGATAGGCTGAAACAGATGTACATGAAGCCTCTAGAAGAAGAATGGTTGGAGAGTTCTAGCTTGGCCACGCTCGAAATGGTCCAAAACGAAGATCACCATTGTTGAGCTTGAAGAAAAACAGAGCTCGAAATGAGCTTCCAGTTGGTGTATTATGCTTGCAAGGAGCTCAATGTTAATGATGGATGATGGAACAAACCATACAGCTCGAGTTCTCTTGGAAGTTTGAGCAAAAATTGCAAAAGTGTTAAAATGGAAAAAATGAGAGAATGAGCTTTTTTGTGTGTTTGTGACTGCAGCTAGGGTTCATTTGTGACAGAAAAAATGCCTTTATATCACTGTTTAGCAATGGTAATCCATGTGGTAATCTTGTTTAGTTTAAAATGAATCAAATGCATATTTGCTAAGCTTGGCATAAGTGAAAAAAGGAGGTGTGAACTGTACACGAAAATGGGCTTGGCAAGGCTGCAAAGGACCAACAATTTGCTGTTTGTGGTTTGCTTAGTGATTGCTAACATTGCCCTTACTTAATGATGCTATTTGCCAAAGTACCAAGTTATGTACCTCTTGCCAAAATAGTGATATGATGATGGTATGAACATGGTTTAGGACTTTAGACAAATCACAAATGATGTATGAAACATTTTCCAATTGGCCAAATGGAGAAAAGATCAAAGAATCAAAAAGTCAAAGTTTGGTCAAACTTTGATTTTTAATGGAATAGGTCCAAAAATGCCATTTTGATTGGCAAGGTTTTAGGTCATGAAATTTATATTTTTGGAAAGAGGATGAAAAATGTGGTTTGTAGGAAAAAACCCCACCAAATTTGGCCTTATGGTTTGGGAGATATGGCTCTTTGAAGTTCAAAAATTGGTGAAAATGATTTGATCATATCTTGACAACCACACATGGGATTTGAGAGTTCTTGGACTTTTTGAAAATGGGAGAACAAGATCTTCAACTTTCATGTTGGGCAAAAATTCATTTGAAGCTTGTATCATGATGTAAGTTGAGGATCAAGAAGTTTCCATTTTTGGCAGTTGAAATTACAGGTCCACTTTCTATTTCTGGAAATTTTCTGATTGACTTCAAATTCTTCCATGATGTTGATTGCCATGACACATGAGGCCTATTAGGACATGAATAAACTCCTTCAAACCATTTCTATCCATCAAATCCAAAGAATCAACCACAGTTGACCAACTTTGACTTTCTAGGGTTTTGGACTTGACTGTGCACTTCTGATGAATTCCAAACCCTAATTCCTTGAGAACTTGACTTCAAATGATGTCTCAAGTTGTATGAACCTTTGATTATTGATCATGGTGCCCAAATTCTGCAAGAATGGCCACCATCCACTGCTTTGACTGATTGTTGACTGTCTAGGGTTTTTGCCTGGCTATGCATTGACTGCTGACCTCTGAGCCTTCAACCCTTGACTTGAACACTTCAAATAGACCTCCAAGTCATGTGAACTTGTTGGACAAACCCTAGGGCTCTGATTCCTTGAGAAATACCTTTGCTTGATTGATGGACTGATCTCCTGATCAGTTTGACCTAATTCTGGCTTGCTTGCTCTTGAGGCAACTGTGGACTATGCAAATGCTATGCAATGTACCAATGATATGCTATGACTTAATATGAAATGGTATGTATAATGATAGGTGCAAATTTGAGGTGCTACACCTGCAACACTGGATTCTTGGAAAGGCTTATAGTTGATTTGTTGTCAATCATCAACTTCACATGCTTGCTCATCTTAATCTTCAGATCCTGCAATAAGTTTAGAATCCAAACAAATTGACAAGCAGACAAAGCACCTGCAATATACTCAGCTTCACAAGTTGACGATGCAACCGTAAGTTGCATCTTGGAGCACCAAGAAATGAGACCTCCCAGATACTTGAAAAAATATCCATAAGTACTTCTTCTGTCAACTCTGTCTCCACACCAATTAGAGTCTAAATAACATATCATCTCTGAATCAAATTCAACATTAGAAGGGAACAAAACTTCATACCTCGGAGTCCCTTTAATATACCTCAGTATCCTAACAACAGCTTGGTAATGTGACCACTTTGGTTTATTCATAAACCTACTCACCATTCCAACTGCATAGCAGATATCATGTCTGGTGTTACACATATATCTCAATGATCCCACCAACTGTATAAAATTTGTAGCATCTACATCATCACCCTTAATATAAGAATCCAACTTGTTAATTGTTTAAGCGGGTGTGATTTCAGACTTGCAAGTTAGCAACTCAAATATCATCAGAAGCTCAAGTTCACACTTCAGCTGATGCAAAATTATACCCTTATTAGAGTGGAAAATCTACATTCCTAGAAAATATACTATATTTCCTAGATCAACCATCTCAAACTCATTCATTAGCACCTTCTTGAACTTAGTTATCTCCTCTAAACAGCTCAATGTTAGCAATATGTCATCAACATAGAGACACACCAGAATCATATTATTATCAGATGTATGATGAACATAAACACCATACTCCATATCACATTTTATAAATCCTTTAAGTTTGAAAAATGAATCAATTTTCAGATTCCAAGCTCTAGGAGCTTGTTTCAAAAAGTTTAGCGTACATAGATTTCCCTAAGGGGCGGCAAGGTTCTTCGTCATGAAGTCCAACATATAAGATATTGCCTTAAGAGGCGGCAAGGATCTTCGCCATGAAGCCCAACATACAAAAGATTGCCTTAAGAGGAATATCGATAAAACCTTTGAAAATAGAAAATGGTCTTCGCAACCATATTCGGGTTCAGGAGTCAATTACGCAAGGGAAATGTATTAGCACCCCTCACGTCCATTGTACTCAACGAGAACCTTTTAGTCTAATTTACAATTTGAATGTTAGCTAATGTTATTATTTTCTTCGAGTGAGTAAAAGATTGAAAAGAGAAATGAAAGGAAACCTCAAAAGGGAAAAAGGGAGGTTTTTTTATTAGTGTGCTCGCCAAGATCTCGCAATCTCGTGCATACGTATCCTTATAGTGAAATAAGGAAGTCATAGCATTCATAGTTTGGGGTAGCCAAGAGTGTTGGTTGATTGCTTTTAGAGGACGAGTGTTTAGGTTGCATTCTAACGGTTAAACATTGGCTTGTCTACTCTCAGTGGAGGCTTAAGCGCTAGTTTGTATCCGCATTAGAAATGACTAAATAGTGTCCGTTTATGAAAAGGTTTTCAATCGCACGGGGGCGAGAAAAGAGTTTGATTAAAGTTGTGTTGTGGTGAACACGTGTCTAGATCGCATTATAATGGTAAAACATGGCTTGCTTACTCGCGGAGGAGGCTTAAGCGTAAGTTTGTGCGCGTTAGAAGGGATTAGATAAATATCCTATTATGAAAGGTTTTCGATCACACGGGGACGAGAGAATAAGTTAAAGTTGATGTGTTGTATGATTTTTAGGTGAATGACGAATATTCGGTAAGAACAAGACGTGAGCCTTGGAACCAATGAATCAGGGTATTGTTGGAATGCTAGACTCCAACAATACCTTTTTCATTCAATGTATTCATAAAATTATTTGATGGACAATGAGCATTCAAAAGATTGTTCAAAGGTTCCACATGAATACTAGACTCCAATGGCCCATCTTTTCGTCCAAGTAATTAGGTATTTTATAAACGAAAAAAGTGAATGAAAAGCTAACCCAAGACGTGTGCCTCGAGAGCAATCATCAAGGATTCAAGGAATGCGAGATTCCAATGACACATTTCTTTCGTATTTGTTTAGGAAAAAAGTTTAACGAGTTGAGAAAGCGGAAGAGAAATTCGATGTTGATCGAGTGTTTTATCGAATTAGTGAAAATGGTTTGTGAAATTGTTTGAAATGATATGAGGTGCTTATTAAAGAAAAAAGCTTAGTGGGATTTTGAAAAATATACTTTATGTTGATCAAATACATTTTATCTTAGTATTTTTGAAAGGTTAATTTTAATTGTCATTTTGTCTTTTTGGATTATCAATTATGCATCAACTAAAAATACAATGAAATAAACTAAAAACTAAAACAATAAAAAATGTAAAAGAAATAGTAAAAGGGAGGGGACACTATCCACGCAAGGGGTAAAAGAATTATAAAAAACTAAAGGAAATAAAAGAAAGAACAAAAATAAATAAAGTAATACAGTAATAATAATAAAATAAAAAATAAAAAATATATACAAAAGATAAAAATAGGTTGAAAATTGGGGGTGCAACTAGGAAAATGCTCTATAACCAAATAAGGGAGTCTCACAAGGGTGCATTAAGCAATTAGGAAGTGTGAGGAAGACTTCATCTTCTCCAACCACATATTTGATTACTATTCCCGTAACAACAAAAATGAAAGAAAATGTGTTCCAATAAAAACGTAAAAACATCATAAGTTTCTCAAATTTTTACGGAATAAAGCAAATAAATAATGAAAATTTATCTACTCGATTTCACTAACACAATGATATATTCAAAATCAGAAAATAAACAACAAAAAATTCGAAAATCAACAAAAATGCAGCAATATATATTTGTTTGATTTTGCCATTTTATTCATCCTCATGACAAACGAATTATGGATTCGTGTTCGAGGTGATGTTGGGAAGTTATTGAATATATTATTTATGTAAAACAAACATCAATTTTCATTTGACCCTTTTTATTCATGGAGGTTCAAGAACACTTTAAAGTCTTGATTTTGAAATCAATTGAGATTTCATACAAAATGGTGATTATTACGGTACTAAATAAATAAAGTAAGAGTAAAAATGTAATAGAATTAAATAAAGAACAAGAATAAGAGTTATTTAAACAACAACAAATCACTTTTGCTTTTGGAGATTCAAAAACACTTTATAACTCTTGATTTAAAATCAATTGAATTTTCATACAAAATGATGATGATTAAGGTACTAAATAAATAAAGCAAGAGTAGAAATGCAATAGAATTAAATAAAGAACAAGCATAAGACTCTACCTATTCAATAAATAAAAAAGACATGACTTGAAAGAAAATGAATAGAGTTTTTTCTTAGTTTTTTTGAATGATTGGTGGTGTCATTTGTGAATGGAATGAGGTTTATTTATCGGCTCTAGAAAGGATAGTTTAGAAATTATGCAAATTGTGTGAGTGTCTTCTAGAAACTTATTTAATTAAATAGTGAATAATTATGTAATATATGCATGGAATAATAATGCAATATATGCATGGAATAATGATGTAATAAATGAGAGATATTTTGGACCTTCTAGAAACATTGATTTTTATTTTATGATGCATGAAGATGATTAATGAAATACAAATGGATATTTTGATGATAAATCAAATTATCATGAATTTATTTTTTTCAATATGCATAATAAAAAAAATGCAATTTTAGTCAATTTCTTCAACATGTAAAATATTGACTTTATGTTGACTTTTTTACTATAATGCATATATGCATGACTATGGTGACTGTATTTGATTATAAAAATGTATATGGCTTAAAAATATAAAACTTGACAAATGGACATGTATCGGATAAATTTGAAATACCCTGACAAAATTGGGGTATGACAAAGTCTGCGCACACTCCAATCCTGCCTTGTTTACCTAAATCAAACTAAGAGCTTCGCTATGAGGGTGTGTCAATTTACATGGGTAGCATGTTGTCCACTCCATAGAAAATGAAGTTTCCTTGGTGGTAGATTTAGGGGTGGTGTGATAGGACCAAAATATCTCATGGAGAAGTTCTGCCCATAAGCCTTTGCCATCACCAAGCTTCTCCTTGAGTCTTCAGGATTACCTTATTTGTCGATTCAGCTTGTCCATTGTCTTAGGGGTGCACAACATATACAAAATTCGTTTGTACTCTTAATTCTTGGGAAAACTCAATGACCATAGCGCTGGTGAACTAGGTCCCGTTGTCGGAGACAATGGCCATGTGAAGTAAAATATGCACACAATTTCCTGCCAGTATAAGCAGCAAACTCTTTTCGTTATGATTTTGGAGATAACTTCAGCCTCTATCGACTTTTTGAATTAATCCACTCCCATTATCAAGAATTTAATTTGACTTGGAGCTAGTATAAATGGACCTAAAATGTCCATCCACCCCCCACTGGTAGAAAGGCCAGGGTGCTATCATTGACAGAAGAAGATTAGTTAGGGCGTGGTGAAAGTCAAAATGTCTTTGACACTAGTCACACTTATTATAAAGGCAATGTTATACTTCATTAAAGTAGGCCAGTAATATCCCTCTCTTAACAGCTTGTGGGACAAGGCTTTTCCGCCAATGTGACTGCTGAAGGTTCTCTGTGTACCTCTGCGAGTACTATGGCAATTTTATGCTCACCCAGAAACTGTAGCAAGGGAGAGGCTCACCCCATTTTATAAAGCTTCCACTACGCCAAAAACTGGAATAGACAGCGCCCCTTAGAGGGCGCTTTATTACAAAAGCGCACTCTAAAGTGAAGAGAAAAAATAAGGAGCATACTACTAGAATAGACAGCGCACTTTAGAGGGCGCTTTTGTAACAAAGCGCACTCTAAAGTGAAGCGAAAAAATAATGAGGAAATGAAGGGACACCAATAGAGGACGCTTTATTGAAAGCGCCCTCTAAGGGTAACCTTAGAGGGCGCTTCTAAAAAAGCGCTCTCTATGTCCATGTACATTTCCAGTTTATAAGGCGCTTTTGGAAAGCCTTAGAGAGCGCTTTTATAAGCGCCCTCTTAGACCCCCTTTAGAGGGCGCTTTTGTAACAAAGCGCCCTCTAAAGTGAAGCCAAAAAAAAAATGGAGGGACAACAATAGAGGGCGCTTTTGTGAAAGCGCCCTCTAAGGTTACCCTTAGAGGGCGCTTTTGAAAAAGCGCTCTCTAAGTCCATGTACATTTCCAGTTTAGAAGGCGCTTTTGGAAAGCCTTAGAGAGCGCTTTCAGAAGCGCCCTCTAAGGTCCCCTTTAGTAAACATTAAAATTATAACATATACTGCATGTCTCTTTATTTTCCCTCTCCATAAGCTATTTCGTTTACGTAACTGGGTTTTCTCTCTACTGCGTCCACCGTCTACTGCGATTACTCTCGTCATCCGTTCGTTCTCCCTCCCTCACCGTCATCGTCGCCGTTCGTTCTCCCTCCCTCACCGTTCACGTTCACTGCGTTATCCTCTTCCACCGTCACTGTTCACTTTCTTCTCCATCGTTACCGTCACCTTTAAGGTATTTCTCTTCTCTATCGTTACCGTTCACTTTCTTCATGTGTTTGATTAGGGCATTTTCTAAACTTAGTTTTTCATTTTGTGCATTATGTTGATTAATGTTGTTTAGGGCAAACTGAGTTTTTTATTTCTGATTGAAAACTGATATATTTGAAGTGTGTTTGAGCTTGTGCTTGGAAGAGTTTAGATTGTTGAAGTGTGTTTGAGCTTGTGCTTGGAAGAGTTTAGATTGTTGAAGTGTGTTTGAGCTTGTGCTTGGAAGAGTTTAGTTTGCATTGGTCTTTTGCATGCAGTAGGTGTGTGTGAGTTTGTATTCAATAATGATAAAAAAAAGAGTTTAGATTGTTGCATGCATTGGTATATGAATGTGTTCACGTATTGAATCATTGTCTTACTTGGGTCTTATTGAATCATTTCTATATTACAGATAAAATGGCTAACCAAGACGATACCAATGCCGCGAATGAATCACGTAATAATGTTGAAAAAGAAATCAAACGAGGATTGACTGTTATGAAGTCAATCATTCGTGCAAGAGACAAGGGTGTAAAATTTGAAGTACATTGGAGTGCTGAAGACCAACTAATTGAGCCTAACGGTTCAATGTTGGCAAGTTACATTGGTTTCCTTGTTCGCCAACATATTCCGATTACATGTGATAATTGGAGAAGTCCGGACTTGAAGGTTGGCAAGGAAAAAATATGGTCGGAGATAAAGGTACTTACCATATATTGTTATATGTTTTTTTTGTTGACTATTTGTTAACCATATATTGTTATAATATTACTTTATAATAACACACTCCATTTGTATGTTTTTTAGAGATCCTTTCACATCGATGAAAGCCGGCAAAAATATTGTATTCAATTGGCCGGAAAAAGACTCCGAGGATTTCGATCCTTTTTGTGCAACAAATTTCTCAAGGATGAGGAAGGAAAATTTGTTGAAGGAGAACGGCCAATGAAGTATGCCGCGATTATTTCAGCCGATGAATGGGATAACTTTGTCGCCAAACGAAGAAACGAAAAATTCCATGTAATGTCTATTAATTATGCTATTATACAATTGTTAAGTTACTTGGTTCTAATATGCCTTAAACTTTTTTATCCAGGAAGTAAGCGACATAAATAGGAAAAGGGCATCAAAACCCGCGTATCCGTACAAAAAAGGGCGTACGGGTTATGCACGGTTACAACAAAGAATTGTGAGTATATTCAAATGCTATGAGCTTATACATTGTCACAATATGTTATAATTGATGATCTTATAATCTAATTCAATGTGTAGCTAGCCGAGGAGAAAAGTGACGCAACATCTCTTCCGGAGCACGTATTATGGAAGGCTGCTCGGGTTGGGAAGGATGGGGCTGTCGTTGAAGCGGTCCAAAATGTTTATGACGAATGTGTAAGTATATGAAACATTATTTCTTTAATTATATCGAAAATTTTGTTAGACATATAATTCATTTTTAATCTCCTCTAATAATATTTCAGGAGACTTTATCCCAAACCGTACCTTCAACCGAGGTCCAGGATTGCAGGAGCGTACTTAGTCGAGTACTAAATGTTCCTGAGTATTCCGGTCGTGTGAGGGGTAAGGGTTTTGGTGTGACTCCGTCGTCATTTTATAAAAAACAAAAACAAAAAATCCTACCAACAAAGAGGTGATGGAGACCTTGGCGGAGTTAAGGGCACAAGTACTCCAACTGCAAAACGAGAATGCAAGGTATAGAGAGGAAAGGTGCGCTTCCGAGGCAAAAGATACTAGTGACCGAGCTAGTATCAATCATCAACCGAAATTTCCCGAGGTAATTATATATGTTATTATGAAATTAAAATAACACTTTTTTACTTGACACATATACAAGTTAACAATAACATTTATTATTGGTTTAGGGCATTTCACCTTGTCAACTGTATCTATCGTCACCAACTTATCGCATGGTTGGCAAGGGAAAAGTGCACAATACTTCGGGTGAATTACTTCACCATAATCCCCTCCCGGTGGGATTTATGAAAGTTTCGGTTGACCTCGTATTCGATACGGACGCCCGTCTACCATTACCTGACGTTGTTTCAGAGACAACGTTGATGCAAGATGCAGTCGGATCCTTTGTTGGTTGGCCGTCAGATCTAATTTTCCCTGATGCCGAGGTATATATGTTCTAAATGATTATGAATATTTAGTATTCACATTTCAATTCAGCTACAATTATGATATTTAATCAATCCTTATTACATGGTAATGTTAGACTCCTACAAGACCCACCCCTAAAGCTGGTAAAGGGATTTCAAGACGCATCGAGTCGGTTGCATCTCAAAAAGAGGTACAAATATATATACCCATTGAATTATATACACAACGATTCTGTTGCATCACAAAAAGTCATGATTTAATTTATATGAATTTTTAGGTTCCCGGTCGAAAGTTGAAAAAAGCTGGTAAGGATATTCCAACGAAGGATATTCCTACGAAGGATATTCCAACGAAGGATATTCCAACGACGTCCGGGACAAAATCTCAAATTTTGATGCGTCTTGAGAAAATGGTGGAGGAGTCCGATATTATGCATGAGGGGGCCATTCGTACTATAAATTTTGATGAAGGTGTTTTCGGAGCTGCTCATTTCGAAATAATTGGAAAGGAGGACTTCCAACAACTTTTTGAACACACCGAATTGGGCATCGCTGTCATTCATACATACATATGGTACTCCGATCAATCTATAATTTACTTAGTTGAACAATTTATTTACACATTTCAATGAGTAGTCTAATGTTTATTATGTTTCTATTTAAGGTATATGTATGTAACATTGATGCGGGGAACTGAATTGTGTAACCGTTTCAAGTTTATTGCTGCTTCCCGTTTCAATGCAACGTTAATAACGAATAATCCAACATCCGTAAAGAATGACCTAGTCGAGAGATTCATGGCGGCCGATGATAATACACCCAATTTGTATTTTATACCGTTTAATTCTGGCAACGGGTTAGATTTTCTTCCTAATAATTTCATTCTAATCTATGTATATCTTTTACGTAGAAAATTTTCAATTATCTAAATTTTGTTTTATTTTACAGTGGTCACTGGGTGTTGGTTGCTATGGATCTTTCGAGACTAATAGTGTATTATCTCGATTCTTTATCGGGTGATTGGACGAAATATCCGAATATGAAGAAGACGGTTGACACGTAAGTGAAATTCCCTTAAATATTCGTGTGTATTTGTATATTTAATTATGTCTGTCAGATTGATCTCAATATACGTTTTTATTTTGTTAGGGCAATACTAAAATTTAGATTGAAAAAGAAATACCGCAATAGGAAGGACATTACCTGGATCAGAGTTCAGGTATATATTAAGTATCTTATTTTTGCTTATAATAGTGTTTGTTTTTTTGCTTATAATAGTGTTTGTAAGAAATTAACTATATATATATATGTTTGTTTTTCTGTGTAGTGTCCTCAGCAAAATAATTCGGTCGATTGCGGATTTTTTGTAATGAGATTTATGAGAGACATCATTGCGTTGAATCGTATAGACATCCCAAAAATGGTATGGAATAATAACTTAGGGTTTATTTTAATACTATCGGATATTTCATCTAATTTGTTACTAAATCATGAATATTTTTTATTCTCTTAATTGTAGTACTTTGAGGAATACAAGACATACTCAAGAGCTCATTTGGATGAAATCAAGGATGAATTGTGTCAATTCATTGTTGATCAAAGAATCATATAGCTAGGTTGTATATTGTTGTACATATATGTATGGAATGTTGTTGTTGTATGTTGTTGTTGTATATATGTTGTATATTGTTGTTGTAATTTTACTAAATCATGATGTTGTTGTATATTGTTGATCAAAGAATCATATATTAATGTTGTATATATGGAGGATTAATGTTGTATATAAATGGATTCATGTTGTATATATCAATGGATTAATGGTGTATAACATTGGATTAAAGGATGAAATCAATATGAATTTTACACTTTTGCAGCATGCGCTTTACAGGTTACAGGTTACCAATATGAATTACAACACTTTTGCGCTTTACAGGTTACCAATTAAATATCCACTGTTTTTCAAACAATTTTTTTTAAAATAACTAACACTTTAGAGGGCGCTTTGTCCAAAAAGCGCCCTCTAAACACTTTACATTGACAACTTTAGAGGGCGCTTTTCCTGAAAGCGCCCTCTAAACACTTTACATTGTCAACTTTAGATGGCGCTTTGTCCAGAAAGCGCCCTCTAAACACTTTACATTGACAACTTTAGAGGGCGCTTTTTCCTGAAAGCGCCCTCTAAACACTTTACATTGAAAACTTTAGAGGGCGCTTTTTCCTGAAAGCGCCCTCTAAACACTTTACATTGACAACTTTAGAGGGCACTTTTTCCAGAAAGCGCCCTCTAAGGTGTCCCTTTATGGACCACTCCAGAGGGCGTTTTTTTCTGGAAGCGCACTATAATGTGGCCACTTTAGACAGCGCTTTCTCCAAGAAAACAAAGCGCTGTCTTTACCTATGCCAGCGCCAGATTAGAGGGCGCTTAAAAGCGCTGTTATAGGCCAAAAAAAGTGTCCTCTTTTCCCTTATTTGGCGTAGTGTTCTGTGAGAGAAAAATGTATTTGGTCGTTTGCTTTTGAATTCTCCTTGTTTCCCCCTCGTCTAGTGGAAGTTCTTTCACCTATAGGTAACATAGTGTGAGTGGCATCCAGCTAGACTCAGAGACAACTTCCAGGGAGTAGACCTTGCTCGCCTCAATTTTGGGGGAGGCGAGAGTCTCTTGGATCATTTTATTAAACCCTAATGTCTTCGAGGTGGCAAGCTTGGACAAAAGTTCTGTTCTAAAGTTCTATTAGCGGGGAACATGTTTTATTTCAAAGGAAGTAATATGAGACGATATACTTCGTACCTTTTGCATATATTTTATCAGTCAGGGTTCTTTTTTTGCTACTGCTTGAAGACTTAGTTGGCGACTAATTAGGAGTAGCTTATGGATTTTAGTCTATAGGATCCCATCTCTAAGACGAGAACCATGCCAGCAATAAGGGCCTCATATTCTTCTTGATTGTTGCTGGCGGTGAACTCGAACTTCAATGCTTTCTTAATGAGTATGTTTCCAATTCCTTCCAAGACTATCCCAACACCGTTCCATTTCAGGTTTGAGGTGTAATAGACTGATATTGCCCACTCTGGGGGTGTCTCTTTGTCTACAAGCGAGTTGAATTCTACCATGAAATATGTCAAAGCTTGTGATTTGATGCTTCTCATCAAGACATAATGTATTTCGTATTCTAAAAGTTCCACCGCCTAATATACCATTTGTCTTGCCACATCTAGCTTCTTCAAGACCTATTGAACAAGATAGTTGGTTTAACAAAGATCTTGTGACCCTGAAGTAGGGTCTCAACTTCCTCGTTGTGATGACAGCGACTAGTGATACCTTTTCAATCTTATGATAATGTGTTTTGGCGCTTCTGAACACCTTTATTACAAAATACATGGGCTTTTATGCCTTGTCGATCTACTAGACAGGGACTAAGCTCATCGCCTAATTTGTGACCGAAAGACAGAGAAGTAATGGCGACTACTCCTTAGGGAGAGTGAGGATGGGAGAAGATGCAAGGAAAGAATTTACCTCAAGAAATCCTCCTCGTATTCGGAAATCGATTTGAATGTCTCTTTCTTCTTCAGGGCGAAAAAGAAAAGGAAATCATTGTTGCCAACACATGAGAGGAAGCGAGATAGGATGGCAAGGCGACCTGTAAGTTGTTGCACTTCCTTAAAGTTGGTAGGGCTTCTCATGGAGATGATTTCCTGACATTCAACTGAGTTGGCCTTGATGCCTCTTTTCATCAGCATGAACCCTAGGAATTTTCCAGCATGAGCTTCGAAAGAGCACTAGGCGGGATTCAGGCGCATATTGTATTTCCTGACTAATAGCAGAATATCCTCAAAATCTTCATCATGACAGTGCCCTTTTATAGTTTTCAGCAAGACCTCTAGTTTTTTCCCTATCTGATTAGAGAACATAACGTCCATGAGTCGCTGGTAGGTGGCGTCAGTGTTCTTGAGGCTGAAGGGTATGACATTATATTAGTAGTTGCTATGATTCTACATGAAAGTTGTTTTGAGGGCGTCTCGAGGATCCATCTCAATCTAGTTATAGCCCAAGTATGCGTCCATGAAGCTCAACATGTGGTAGCCTAAGGATGCATCGATAAGGTGGTCAGTTACCGGAAATGGATACCAGTCCTTAGGACAGGTGACGTTCAAGTCCCGAAGTACACACACATGTGCCATCAGTTGTTTGATTTCCTTACCAAGACCATGTTGGTTATCCATGTTGGTTATCCATGTAGGCTATTTTATTTCAATAATGAACCTGGTGTAGGATAGTTTTCTTACTTCCTCGTCAATTGAGGCCCTCTTCTCCTTGCCAACTTTTTCCTTCCTCTACGCCACTAGTTTTCCATAGGGGTGGATGACGAGGCGATGACTCACTACCTTAGCGTTTACCACAGACATATCAGAGGGGCCCCAGGAAAACAATATGACATTTTTAATAAGTTGGTCAACTAGATCGTGTTTTTCTTCCTTGGTAAGCGAAATACCTATCTTTGTCACCTGATGGGCCAAATGGCCTTTTTGGACCTCCTTCAAATCTTCCGTGGGCATGAGCCTTTCAATGTCTAGGCCCAATCTGGGATCCCAACAATTGAGATCTAATGCACTTGGAACTTCAAAGGGGGGGGGGGGGGCAATGGATGGCTCTTTCATCTATATCGCCTGGCTATTTTGATAACATTCTTGAGCAATTTGCTGGTCGCCTCGAATTGCACCGACTCTCCCTCCAGGCAGTGGGTACTTCAAGATTAAGTACATGGTAGAAATAACCTCCCCTAGTGCAACGATGGAGGGTCGCCCCATGATGATGTTATATGGTCACAAGACATCCATAATAAGGTAACTGACGTCAACCGCCTTAGCGTCTGCTCCGTCGCCACACATTGTCTCCAGGGTCACATGACCCTTGCTTGTATTTGTTCCCTTGTCAATCCTATTAACGAGCCACTGAACACTTTGACTTCATTAGGATTGAGTTTCACTTTTTGGAAAATGTCCTAGAATAGGACGTTAGCTGAGCTACCATGATCTATCAAGACTCGTTTGATATTCCAGGTTCCATGTTGCATAGTGATGACTAGGGGGTTATTATCGTGAGGGTTGACTCTTTTATGGAATCCATGTCGGTAAAGGTGATGTTAACCCCGATTTCCCCTCACGCACCCCTGGGGAAACCAAGAAATATTACATTCGCAGCAAGCATCTACCTTGGGTTTTTCCTTCGGAAGGAGCTAGAACTACGTCCACCAGCGAAACCTATGGTTGTGGTATTAGTATTGGAGAGTAGAGTTTTGTCGACCATCTTCGGAGGAAGATGGAAGGAATGAAAATTAGAGAGGTGTGGCTCATGTTAGTTTTACTAGAGCTCCATAGTGGGCGTCATTATAGTAGTCAAAAAATACATGTGTGCATGTTACCCCTGCAGGGTCGGGGTACTCATATGCCTTAGTAGGTTTATAATAATTTTTGGTGGTTTGGGCTTGTCTACGACAACGAGAACCTCTATACGATGGTTTTATGATAGTTTTAGAGGACCTGTTCACATAAGGTGAGATGCTCTGTATCTCAGTTTGGTGCTTAGGTATTAGCGTAAGAAGTACGATCAGTCTCTCTTTTCTCCCGTTAAGGGAGAGATAATTATAGAGGTCTAAGGTCTAGGGTTTCTTTGGGAAGGGTCACTGTCCAACCAATCAATTGTAGATCGTTGAATCCCAATTTTCTAAAGATACGTGGATCAACTGGTTGATCATGACTTCTCTCTGCCCAAAAAATATTTTATCCCACATTTCCCATTATTGAACGCGAAAAAAGTACTGAGACGAGACAATATGTCATCGAAGGAGACATATGGTCGTCACCCTTCTTGGGAGCGACACATCTCCCGTCTTTGCTAAGTCTTTTACAAATATAACACTACATCAACTAACCAGAGAATAATGTATATATCTTATTATTAATATTATATATAATTCTCCTACTTTTATTTATTTTTCTTCTTAATAAAAATATTATTCGAAATATATCCACAACTTAGGTCCTTATCAATTAAAAACTTTAATATTCATTGGTTAGAAGAGAATAATGTAGTGCTATAATCGAATGTATGAAAAGAAAAAGAAGAGAAATAGTAGTTCAAAACATTCCCCCTTGGTGAGAACTTGGTTGGAAGTATGGAGGCAAGCAAAGTCATAAAGGGAAGTGTTGAAACTCGACGCGCCGTTGTTGGCTCCATCTATCCATATGAATGCCGAAACTTCTTCGCCACTTTTGTTGCCAGCGATACGTTTTTATACACATGGATGCGCGTGAATGGTACCTTTTTCTTTTCCTTAAAAAGTAAATTATAATTAAACTTTTCTAGAACTAGAAAAGCCCTTGTATCTTATTTATGAATTTAGAAACACTAGTATGTGTTTTGATAGATCATTTTACTAAACTATTAATACACATTACATAAATTCCACTTATGTTTTTTGATTAAAAAAATCATTTGTATAATTTGACATGAACATTATATGTTTAAATTTTTTGAATAATGCATTTGGATGGATAGTTGGAATTTTTAATAAAAGCTAGGATTTTAAGCAATTCAAATATTTTAATTGAAATTTATTTATTTTTTAATTTTTAACTTGAATATAGTGTTAAAGTTATTTACTGTTAAATTTTTTGAGTTACTTTCATTAATTTTAAGTTTAATTTAATTTTAAAAAATAGGAAAATATATAAATTTAAGTAGTAATTTGAAATTTTATAAAAAAATATTGAGGATTAATTTTAAAAATTTAAAAATATGACAAATAGTTGCAAAGTTTAATAATAGCCAATTTAACATGTATATAATAGGAAATGAATTTCAATTTTTTTTATTTTTAAAAATGTTTAAATTTACTTAAATAAAATACTTTATATCTCATTGATTTAACAATTTTTTAAATTTTTTATAGAAATAATAAATTTTAATCAAATTATTTTAATTTCTCACAAAAACTACTTTTTATTATTAAAATTATTCATCCAAATACACTTTAAAGAAACTTAGAGTTTATTTGAACAAGAGAATTTAAGGACATGCATTCATCAAACAAACTCAAAATTTGTAAATTTGTTCTCATATTTTTGAAATTTTCAAATTGATCCGCTATTTTTTATGAAATTGCAAATTAATCTTTAATAATATTTAAATTTTACAAATCTACCTTTTTAAATTTTCAAAAAAATTATAATTAGTCCATATTTTTCTAATTTTAAATTTAATCCAAAAAAATTAATTTTAAACTAAAAACTTTAACAAAATAAACTAAAATGAATTTCTGTTAAACTATTTGATTTGGTTACGCTTTTGAAAATTAAATAATAAAAATGAGTTACAGAGGCTTTATATTATTATTATTTTATTGTTGTTGTAATTAGATTTCACATTTTTTTACTAAAAAAAAAGGTTTTTTTTATTTTATTTTAGAAATAGTAATAGATGATTTCAGTTCTTTTACTAAAAGACTGACTTTTAAATAAACAATAAAAGACGAATTTTCAAGTAACTATTGTTTTGTTGTTTCAAAATAATCCTAAGAAATATTTTTCTACATGTAAAATAATCATTTATGTCAAGAATACCAAAAGAAAGAAAAATGTAAATATTTTATTTTTATTGTTAAAAAACTATACAACATGTTAGTGTTTTAGTAAATATTATTATTTATGATTTAGGGTTTAGGATTTAATTTTTTTTTAAGTTTAATAAATATTATTTTATTTAATATTCTTTATTTAATTAGTTTTGAAATAATTAAATTTAATGTGAGAAACTTATATTTTTTCTATATAGTCTTGAAATGTTACCGCATCAATCATTATTTGTGAGGATCAATGAAAGAGTTCAATTTAGAACGTAAAATATAATTTTAATTGATGAGAGACACTTAGAAGACAATATTATTAGAAGTAATTTATATTTAGTTTTCTTAGCCCCTAAGTTTGTTAGAGGGTATTTTAGTATTTTATCTTATTCTAGTAACCCTAGTTTTAGCTTATAAATAGGGTGACAATCATTGTAACTTTTATCATGTTTTGTAGCCGTCATTCTTAATAGAATATTTCCATTCATTCTACCTTTGCACCAACAATTGGTATCTAGAGCTCCGGTTCGGATTCATTGGGAAACACGGGAAACACGAGTGAACGTGAGGTCTTGTGTGTTTGATTTTGATTCTTAGATTCGTGTTGAATCTTGAACAAAATCTGATCAGAATTTTAATTCCGTGGGTTGGGAAACACTGTGTGAGAAATCTGAGTGTACTGTGCAAGGTAGAAAGATGAACGAAAACGGCAACATGAACACCAAACTTCCAGTATTTGACGGTAAAAACTGGAATCGTTGGATGATCCAAATGCGTGTACTGTTCGGTGCTCAAGATGTTCTAGATCTTGTCACTGATGGTTATGTTCCGGTAGCAGCAGATGCGACGGATGAACAGAAAAACGCGCAGAAGGAAGTAAGGAAGAAGGATCAGAAAGCATTGTTCTTCATTCATCAATGTGTTGATGTAAATGTGTTTGAGAAGATTGCAGATTCAACGACAGCAAAGGCTGCGTGGGACACACTGGTTAGATGTTATGGTGGTGACGCATCAGTGAAGAAGGTGAAGCTTCAGTCCTTGAGAAAGCAATATGAGAATCTCAACATGAAGAATAATGAGAAAGTTTCTGAATACATCTCCAGAGTGATTCTGATCACTAATGAGATGAAAGCGTGTGGAGAAACTCTTTCTGAAGAAACAATCATGGAGAAGGTATTGAGATCCCTTACCTGTCAATTTGATTACATTGTGGTAGCAATAGAACATTCCAAAGATCTGAGCACCATGAGAATTGAAGAGCTGCAGAGCAGTCTAGAAGCGCAAGAGTTGCGTTTGACTGAGAGAACTTCTGAAAGGGAAGTAGAGCAGCAGGCTCTGAAAGCAACTTCCGATAGGAGGTATCAGAAGCAGTCAGAAGCCAGGAGAAGATCTGATGGTGGTCAGAAGTCAGAAAGCTCAACCTCTGATAGACAAAAGAATGCTCAGAAGGGAAAAGAGAAGTATGACAAGAAGAAGATCCAATGTTACTGTTGTAAGAAGTTTGGTCACTTTGCTAGAGACTGTTGGTCAAACAAGGAGAGAAAATCAGAAGAAGAAAATATAGCCAGAAGTTCTGATGACGAATCTGTGCTATTGATGGCCTCTGAATCTGATGATATGGATCTGATAGACTGGTGGTATATGGACACTGGCTGTTCAAATCATCTTACTGGAAACAAGAAATGGCTGGTTGACTTTGACTCTGAAAAGAGGACAAAGATCAGATGTGCTGATGACAAATATCTTAATGCAGAAGGTATGGGAAATGTCAGAGTGATTCTAAACAATGGGAAAACAACATTGATTCAGAACGTGTGGTATGTACCTGGCATCAGAAGCAATCTGATGAGTGTGGGACAATTAATTGAGAAAGGTTTTTCAGTTACCATGAAGGACAATCTTCTGAAGCTGTATGACTGCAATCAGAAGTTGATTATGGAGTCAGAACAGGGAAGGAATAGAACATTCAAGGTGAATGTCAGAACTGCAGACTCAGAATGTCTTAGTGCAACAAGTGCTGAGAAGGAGAGTGAGTTGTGGCACAGAAGATTTGGTCATTTGAATTTCAGAAGCTTAAAACATCTGAATTCAAAGAAGTTGGTACATGGAATTCCTGCAATTAAGAAGCCTGAAAAGTCATGCAAAGTTTGCATGGAAGGAAAACAACCACGATTGCCATTTGCGTCAGAAACTGCTCCAAGAGCAAAACATGCCTTGGGAGTTGTACATTCTGATGTGTGTGGTCCATTTCCAGTAGCATCGATTGGAGGGAATAAATACTTTGTGTTATTTGTTGATGAATTCACAAGAATGACATGGGTATCCCTTATTAAGTTTAAACACGAGGTGTTTGATGAATTCAAGAAGTTCAGAATGAAGGCTGAGAATCAGAGTGGTCAGAAGTTGAAGATTCTTAGAACTGACGGTGGAGGTGAGTATAACTCCAAAGAGTTCCAGAAGTTCTGTGAGGAGAATGGGATTGAGCATGAGGTTACTGCTCCTTATACCCCTCAACACAATGGTCTTACTGAAAGAAGAAACCGCACTTTGCTTGATATGGTGAGAAGCATGCTAAAGGAGAAGAAACTTCCTCAGAAGCTCTGGGGAGAAGCTGTTGCCACTGCAACGTATGTACTCAACCGATGTCCTACGAAGAAGTTGAAGGAAATAGTTCCAATACAGAAGTGGACTGTAGATAAGCAAAGTGTTAGTCATCTGAAGGTGTTTGGTTCTGTTTGCTATAAACATGTTCCAGAAGCCAGAAGACAGAAGTTGGATGATAGAAGCAAAGTGATGATTCTGATAGGGTACCACAGTACAGGTGCATACAAGCTCTATTGTCCAGAAACCAACAAAATTGAATTCAGCAGAGATGTGATTGTGAAGGAATCAGAAGTTTGGAATTGGGATAAGTCTCAATCTGATTCTGATGTTAGAACCTCTGAAGAAAGGTCAGAGTTAAGAATTTCTGAAGACGTTGATTCTGACTCTGATAGTGAGTCTGACTCTGGAGAAGACTCAGAAGATGAAGGTGACTCTGATGATCCAGACTCTGATGACCCAGACTCTGATGGTAATCCAGATTCTGGTGGCAATTCAGACTCTGGAAATATGCCAGACGCTGAAGATGGTCAAAGCTCTGGAGGAAGTCAACCATCTGAAGCTAGAAACTCTGAAGCTCAAGACTCTGAACAAGTTCAGAGACCACAAAGAATCAGAAACATCCCCAGAAGATATGCAGAATTTGACATGCTGCAAGACACTGCAGTAGACTCTGAAGGAGAAGTTATTCAGTGTTCCATGTTAGTAGACTCTGAACCCATAAGTACAGAAGATGCTCTTAAGCAGAAGCTCTGGCTGAAGGCCATGAAAGAAGAACTTGATGCTATAGAGAGAAACAAGACTTGGAAGCTGACAGAACTTCCAAAAGACAAGAAAGCCATCAGCGTCAGATGGGTTTTCAAGCAGAAGTTAAAGCCAGATGGTTCAATTGGCAAACATAAAGCAAGGTTAGTAGCCAGAGGATTTCTACAGAAACCTGGGCTGGATTACTCTGAAGTGTTTGCACCTGTAGCAAGACATGAAACAATCAGAATGGTGATTGCAATAGCTGCTAACAGGAATTGGCCTCTGATGCATTTAGATGTAAAATCTGCATTTCTGAACGGTCCATTAGAAGAAGAAGTTTACGTGTCACAACCTCCTGGATTTGTGAAAAAGAATCAGGAAGGGATGGTGTACAGATTATACAAAGCTCTATATGGATTGAAACAAGCGCCCAGAGCTTGGAATCAGAAGATTGATTCATTTTTCAAGAAGCAAGGCTTTCAGAAATGTGAGATGGAGTACGGTGTCTATGTTCAACATACTTCTGAAGGAAATATGACTCGGGTATGTTTATATGTTGATGATATACTGCTGACTGGAAGTTCTGAACAGGAGATAGCCAAGTTCAAGAAAGTTCTGATGAATGAATTCGAAATGACTGATCTAGGCAAAATGACATACTTTCTAGGGATGGAATTCAGATACTCTGAGAAAGGTATTATTTTGCATCAGCTCAAGTATGAATTAGAACTTCTGAAGAGATTTGATCTGAAGAATTGTAAGATTGCTGTCACACCTTCTGATACAAATCAGAAACTGGATTCTGACTCTGATGGAAAGGATGTGGACGCTACAACCTTCAAACAGTTGGTTGGTTCTCTGAGGTATTTGTGCAATACCAGACCTGATATTTGCTATTCAGTTGGGATGGTTAGTAGGTTCATGAGTAAACCTAAGTGGTCCCATTACCAAGCTGCTGTCAGGATTCTGAGGTATATCAAAGGAACTCTGAAGTATGGAGTATTATTTCCTTCTGGAAGAAAGGATGAGTCAGAACTTCTGAGTTATTCAGATTCTGATTGGTGTGGAGACAGAGTTGACAGAAGAAGTACATCTGGGTACTTATTCAAATTTCTGGGAGGTCCCATTTCTTGGTGTTCCAAGAAGCAACCTGTTGTGGCGTTGTCAACTTGTGAAGCTGATTACATTGCAGGTGCTGTTACTGCATGCCAAGCTGTGTGGATTCTGAATCTATTGCAGGATCTGAAGATTGAAGTAAACAAACCTCTGAAGCTGATGATTGACAACAAGTCTGCAATTAATCTTGCCAGAAACCCAGTGTTGCATGGGAGAAGCAAGCACATTGAGACCAAGTATCATTTTCTGAGACATCAAGTTCAGAGGGGAGTGTTAGAAGTTGTACACTGCAGCACTCAGAAACAGTTGGCAGATGTTCTGACGAAAGCTATCAAGACTGATCAATTTATCAGATTAAGGGATGGAATTGGTGTTACAAGTTTTGATGGAATATGAATTAAGGGATGGTATTAGAAGTAATTCATATTTAGTTTTCTTAGCCCCTAAGTTTGTTAGAGGGTATTTTAGTATTTTATCCTATTCTAGTAACCCTAGTTTTAGCTTATAAATAGGGTGACAATCATTGTAACTTTTATCATGTTTTGTAGCTGTCATTCTTAATAGAATATTTCCATTCATTCTACCTTTGCACCAACAAATATAAGTTGAAATTTTAATAGCTTTCATTCAAAAGTTGAAACTCTAGCTACTTTCAAAGAACTGGTGTTTATAGAATTTTATATTTAAATAATGAAGTTTTTCAAAATAATTCATCAAATAACCAACTTTCCATACTATTTTCTAAAGTACTCATGTTTTTAAACATGACAATCCAATGTATATGTCAAATAAATTGGTGACTTCATTGAAAAAGAAAGAGCTAACATGAATTGAATTGGCGTCAGAGTATGATGTTTAGAAGGAGACGTCAATTCAATTTACGACTGTGTACAAGGATTAAATGCAGGTATCAATTTATTGTTGGGAAAAAATAAACAAAATAGAGAGGAAAAAGAGGAACACAATCACAACACAAAAACATAATATGAAAATTCTAAAATCAGAGAAAAACTGCAGTCGTTGTCAATAGATAACCAGAGAATAACACTTTGTGAAAATTGTTACAACACAATATACACTTAACCAACTCAGGCCCCCAGTACACCCACACTCTCCGAAATAAATATTTAACTACATCTCACAACACATAATACGAGATTATAATAGAACAAAGACAATGGAATACAAACTTAAAGTGTTTTTTACTGATGCATCTTGGAATGAATCTTGATTTCTTCTGATCACTTGAATGAAATACCATGTCATAAATTAAACAACAATCAATGGTGATTACTAAGTAAGATTTTAAATGAAAATGGTCAAAAAAAAAGCCAATCTTGACAATGACCTCCAAAATCAACTGTCGCATAATGTAATCGAAAGACCATGGCCTAAGAATTAGGGTTTCACAAGAGCTAATCCATGAAGAATGAATCAAACACCATTGTTGTGCCAAAATAGTCAAGACATAGCATAAGCTTGATCCACCAACTTTTTATCATAAATAGCAAAACCTTTGAATCAATGATGCTTATTCAATTGAGAATGAATGTTTTATGATGGATGATTAGGGTATATGAACATGCAGGTGAAAGGTAGTTTTTCCTTACTATAATGAGATGTGCCAAGAAATATTATCTCAATCCATTGTCCTGAATACAAGGGTCAACGAAATTTTCTCCACCTTATAATAACATAATATAATCCTTTCATGCACTGGATCCTGGGAGGTCTCATGAAAGAGCTACATCATGTTGTTTAGTCACTGAATTTATTTCTTTGTTTTTGGGGTCGTTATATTAACCAGTGGGTGGAATTTTTTCAGGAAGACTTTGTTTCCTCTCTTTGTGAGGTTGTATCCTAAACATTTATATGCCTCGACTCTGAAGGTGCATTTTTTTGGGTTTAAACACATGTTGTATTTCCTAACTTCATTGAATACAACCTCCAGATAGACCGTGTGTTCATCTTCCTCCTTTGATTTAAAAATCATGTCATCTTTGTAAACTTCTAACATGTCTCCTATTTTGTTCTTTAAAACCTTATCCATCATCCTATGGTACATCACTCCTCTATTCTTGATACCTAAAGGCATGACTTTGTAGCAAAATTTCCTTGCATTTGTCATGAATTTTGATTGGTTTGAGCCGTGGGCATTCATTAGTATTTTGTTGTAGCCTTAATATATTAAGTTAAAAATAAAATAAGTAGTGTTAAATATGAATACAATTGAAACAAAATAATTAATAATACACACAAAATTGAAAAAAGTAGTTTATTTTAAAACAATTTCTTTTACAATTAAGTCACCTCATTGTGGAACACGGAAAAGAGCGAGTACTTGCACTTGTGGTGTGGGTAATAAGAGTGTTTGATGATGGCTAGAAAACGCCAAAATGGTTGGTTTTTGCTTTTGCTTTTGCTATAATTGTCATTGTGTTTTGCGGTTTGACAAACGCGAAACCAACACGGCAACCTTAAATATAAATACCAGTCAACTTGAAACAACAAACGACACTCACACTAGTTTCCCACGTTTCATTGTTCTTCGTCTAACATTGGTTAACAAATAGAAACATGGGTCTTTGTTTCGCATCCCTCAACATCCTTCACACTTCAGGGAGCAATGAGAGAGCTAAGAAAGATTCATCATCATCATGTAATAAGAGTAAAGTTTGGGAGATGGGAAATAGTGAAAGTGGAAAACTTCTAGAACTATCAAACTTGAAGGTGTTTAGCTATGGAGATTTGAAAATAGCAACAAAGAGTTTCAAATCAGATGCTTTGCTTGGGGAAGGTGGTTTTGGAAAAGTGTATAAAGGTTGGTTAAACGCTGAAACACTCGCTCCTGTCAAAGCTGGTTCAGGAATGATGGTGGCTATCAAGAAAATGAAACCTGATAGTTTGCAAGGTGTTCAAGAATGGCAGGTAATTTCATTTTCGTTTCAATTCATTGAGGACTCTTTGCTCTATTCAGCTATCTGACTTTATTGTTTCTTGTGTTTTTTTACATGAAAATGCAGTCAGAAATCAACTTTTTAGGAAGCATTTCTCATCCCAACTTGGTCAAGCTTCTTGGTTATTGTAGCGAGAATGATGAACTTCTCTTGGTGTATGAGTTTATGCCAAGGGGAAGCTTGGAAAGCCATCTATTTAGAAGTATGAACTTTCACACAACTAATGTTATAAACAAAACAAAACAAAAAAACTCAATTTTGTTTTTGTTTTGGTTTTTTGTTAGGAAATACCAACAGAGAGCAACTTTCTTGGAAAACTCGACTCGAAATAGCTATTGATGCAGCTAGAGGTTTGGCTTTCTTGCACTCTTCAGAAAAGCAAGTCATATATAGAGATTTCAAGGCTTCTAATATACTTCTTGATGGGGTTAGTTATTTTTGGCTAGTTTCTCTCTCTTATGTTGATCTTATTATCTTATGTATATTCCAGTGCCTTTGTATATTGATAAATGATAATCAATTATTTGTGTTGTACAGAATTACAATGCAAAGATTTCAGATTTTGGGTTGGCTAAATTTGGGCCATCAGAGGGAGATTCACATGTGACTACTAGGATCATGGGCACATTTGGTTATGTTGCCCCGGAATACATTGCATCAGGTGATTATTATAACTATATCTATATTTATATCTATACACATTCAATGGATGTTTTGTAATGATTGAACATGGATTGTGTGATACTATTGAACAGGTCATTTGTATGTGAAGAGTGATGTTTATGGATTTGGTGTAGTGCTACTTGAAATGCTGACAGGTTTGCAAGTACTTGACACAGAAAGGCCTACGGGGAAACAAAATCTGGTTGAATGGATTAAGCCTTCTCTAACAGATGAAAGAATGTTGAAAAGTAGCATAATGGATTGTAGGTTAGAGGGTCAGTACTCACCAAAGGCAGCATTAGAAACAGCTAAGATTATTCTTAAATGCCTTGAATCTGACCCTAAGAAACGTCCTTCTATGAATGATATTTTGGAGAAATTGGAAAGTATAAAAGCTATGAAGGATGGAAGGAAGATTATTCTCTGAATGCTTCATCACTACGTGGTCATTACAATTTTGCTTTACGAACTGTGTCCCTCAAACGCACAAAAGCATGGGTGTGGTGATGGTCATACGTATTATTAATAGGTGATGGCCATCATAGAGAAAAAAATTGTTTATATTTTAGTATGACATAAAATATTTGATCTACTTTGTTTATATCTATTAAGAGTTATGTTATATTGTAATATTATATTATTAGGATTTAATATTAAGCATATAAATTTGGCCCATTTATCTTTTTTTATGTGCTATTCTTTTATTAATATAAATATGAGGGTTACTATACATTATAGATACATTTGATTGATTGTTCATGTTCTTTCTCTCTTTCTACATGGTATCTAGAGATTATAAGGGTTTGCCGTTGAAAAAAAAGTTTAAAAAATCGAAAACAAAAAACAAACAAGCCCTACCAACAACATCAGAGAAGGCGATTTTGCATGTTGGAGGGGTGAAATAAAATCTAGTGCCCAAATCATGGAAAATTTTGCATATTAATGAAATCATTTTTTTAAAATGTTTTTTCATGCGATCTGAAAGACACGTTTTCGACAGCATATGGGTTGTGGTTTTGTGACAGATTTAGGTGTTTTTTAGAGTTTATAGAAGTTTGGTGGATTCAGCGGTTGTTTGTGGTGTTTTAGTGGTGTTCTACATTGATATAGTGTATTTTGTGTAACTTCGAGTCAAAATCGTGTGGGCTGCTATTTTGTTGGTTAAATATTATCGACGACAAAGACAGTTCTAAAGAAGCTTGTTATCGAGTTTGTTACTACATTCGCAAAACTCATCGACATCAAGCTTTATGGGGATGGTGAGAATTATGTGGAGTGGAAGTATCTAGTTGAAGTAAGTCTCAGAGGAATAGGAAAGGATGGACATTCAATATAAGCATGTTTAAAGACGGCAACAATTTGGAATACAGAGGATAAATGTATTTTGGCCATACATGTGAATTATGTTGATAGGCGAGTTAAATCCATTATTACTCTATGCAAAACTGTGAAAGAGTTATGGGATTTTTTGAAATTTATTTTTGGTAAATTTGATAAATTGAATTGCATTTATGCTCTTCTGCAAGAGATTTTTTGTCCCAAACAAGATAAGTGTAAGTTGATGGATTACGTTTTGGAGTTTAAGAAATATAACAAGGAGTTGACTTCTCTTCTAGCATGAAAATTTGTCGAGGAAATGTTAACTAAACAAAATAAACGTATAGCCTTGAGTTGTCTTTCTGGTTTGATTCAGAGTATGAGGTGGTTCAACCCCAAATTTTATCCAGTAAGCAAGTTGATAACCTTACTGATTTCTCTTGGTTATCCAGTCATCCTTTATGGAAGCACGCCCTACTACTACTGACAATGATTCCTTTGACTGCTCCGCTTTAGTTGTGCAATCTGGAGATCGCAGTGGTTTTCGTAATGGACGTAAAGGGTATTGTGGTGGTTATGGTCATGGTCATGTGTGTGGTGGTTGTGGTGTTCCAATACAGTATTTTGGTTGTGGAGAATCTAGTCATTAACAAAACAATTAACCACATACACAAGCTAATCCTTGCTTCGCTAATACAATGTCTCAGCATGATCCTCAACCTTCACAAAATGATGAGTGTACAATATTTATAAGTGATAAAGAATTTAATAGATATACATACTTTCATATTTCTCAGAAGCCATCTCCATATTCCTCAACAACCACATTTATTCAAACAGGTAATTCTATTATGTGTATATCCTCTTCTTCTCAGTGTTGAGTTATTGATTACGGTGCCGCTGATCATATGACAGAGGATTCAGGTAATTTTTCCTCTTTCAGTCATCCCAGTAATCATTCTTTCGTTACCGTGGATGATGGTTCCAAAGTCCATGTTAGAGGAAGTGGGTGTTCTACCCCGGTTTCTATCTTACTTTTTTCATTTGTCTTATATTTACCCTAATTCCCCTATAATCTTCTTTCAATTAGTCAAATAACTAATTCGTTAAATTGTTATGTGACTTTTTCCCGACTCTTATGTATTTCAGGATCTGTTGATACAGAGGACTATTAGTAAAGTACAATTATCTAATCGAATGTGTTTTCTTGAAGAAGGACTTTCACAAGCATTAATAATAGGGATGATAATGGATAGGGTTTGGCCAGGGCATTGTAGTACTCGTCCTCATACATGCAGTTTTTAAAAATCCTCGTACCCGAGCTCATTCCTATGTGGGCACCAACATTTGTACCCATGTTCGTACTCGATGGGTAGCTAAGTACCCATGCCAGTATCCGTTTACCTGCATTTCTAATAAAACATTATTGATCAATTATAATTTATCATATCATTTTATGATTTTGGAAACATTAAAAAAATTCAAGGATATTATTATTGAGTTAAGAAATAAACAAACACTTACATTGAAATGTGTACACGTTTAATATAGATGTATTTAATAAAATTGATAAACATACATGTGTTTATAAAAATAAAAATAAAAATATATAACCATATATAGTGCGGGTATGAGGTGGGTTGGGTACTAAGGTACATGTACATGCACCCACACCCGCGTATTTTAATGGGTAATCGCACGTGCTCATGCCCGTACCCAATTTGTGGGTTTTTACCTTATCCATTATGGGTAAGTTTTGCAGGTACCCTGTGGGGATGGGTCAAATTTCCATCCCTAATCAACAACTTTCAAAATGTGCAGCATGTCACCTTTTCGGCTTCGTTGTTGACTTGGACATCCATATTTAGGAGTTCTTAAAAGATTGTGTCCTCAATTAAAGTCAATGTCAAGTATGTCTTGTGACTCGTGTCAGTTTTCTAAGCATTATCGTAGTGTTTATTTACCTCAAAAAAATAAAAGGGCTCAAGCATTGTTTGACATTATTCATTTTTGATGTTTGGTGTCCTTGGCCAGTAACCTCAAAGTTTGGTTATAAGTATTTTGTTACTTTTGTTGATGACTATTCTCGTGCAACCTAGTTATATTTAATGAAATCTAGATATGACTTATTTACTATATTTTGAAATTTTTGTGTTGAAATTTGTACTCAATTTAATTGTCATTTTTGCATTCTCCAAAGTGATAATGCCAAAGAATATTTTTTTACACAATTTAATACTTTCATTAATCAACATGGAATGATTCACTAATCACATTTTATTGTCACTCCACAACAAAATGGAGTTGCTAAGCACAAAAACAGGCACTTAATGGAAGTTTCTCGAGCTTTATTGTTTGAGATGAAAGTTCCAAAAGTTTTTTGGGCAGGTGTAGTGCTTATTGTTTTCCACTTAATTAACCGTATGCCATCATCTGTTTTATATGGTGTTATCCCATATTCCATCCTTTTTTCTTCACATTCTTTGTTTTCTTGACCCCCTCCCCCAAAAAAAATTGGTTGCACGTGTTTTGTGTTTGATGTTTGTTCGCAGGTAACTAAGTTGGATCCAAAGTCATTGAAGTGTGTATTTTTGGGTTACTCTCGTACCTAAAAGGGGTATTGCTGCTTTTCCCTTATTTTGGTCGTTAGTTGGTTTCAGTTGATGTCTCATTCTTTGAAGATTATCCTTTTTTGTTGAGTCTCAATCGTCCTTGCCAATGTGTGAATCAAATGATTATTTCTTAACTTTGACTATTACCCATTATATTCCTCCAACTCCTATTGCAACAAGTTACAATTTCTTTAAGCATACATATTATCGTTGTCCCCTGGTTTCGAGAGAGGATATCCCAGAAGATACTCAACCTATACCTCCTTCAGTGCCTGAAGATTCTATAAATGACCTTCTAATTTCCTTACGCAAAGGTAAACATACTTGTATTTATCCTATTTCCTCTTATGTGTTTTCTTATCTTTTGTCATCTACTTCTAAATCATTTATTGTTGGCATAATTATATTTATATTCCTAAATATTTTTTAGATGTTATTAATCATGATGGTTAGAGACAGACTATGGAGGAGGAGATGAAGGCTCTTAAGCATAATGACACTTGAGATTTAGTTTCTCTTCTTGCAGACAAACAGGCTATTGGGTGCAAATGGGTGTATATTGTCAAGATGAACCCAGATGGCTTTGTGGCCTACTTAAAAGCATGACTAACCACTAAAGGATATGCCTAAACATATGGAGTTTATTATATTTATACTTTTCCCCCCGTGGCTAAACTTTCATCTATTCGTATTATTATATTTCTTGTTGTCAAGCATCACTAGCTCTTGTTTCAGTTAGATGTGAAAAATTCTTTATTGCATTTCATTTATAAGAGGAGGTGTATATGGAAAAACCACCTAGTTTTGTTGCTCAGGGGGGGAAGGGATAGGTGTGTGGTTTATAGAAATAATTGTATGGATTGAAATAATCACCTAGTTCTTGGTTTGGGAGATTCAATGAAGTGGTTTTAGAATTTGGAATGAAACGATGTCAGAGTGATCATACAATATTTTTTAATAAAAGAAAACTTGGAAATATCTTACTTGTGGTGTATGTTGATGATATTGTAATTGCATGAAGTTATAGCAAAGGAATTGAAAAATTGAAGGCTTTCCTCCAAACCAAGTTCCAGACCAAATATTTAGGAGTCTTGTAGTACTTCTTAGGCATTGAAATTACGTATTCAAAGAAGGGGATTTTCATTTCAATGAGGAAATGTGTTCTGAATTTTTTGAGTGAAACTGGTATGATGGGATCTAAACCATGTGAGATTCCTATGGAGCCTGGATTTAAGCTAACACTGGATGAAGCTCCTTTCTCGAATCCATAAAAGTATATAAGATTGCTGGGAAAATTGAATTACTTAATTGTTACGAGGCCTGCTATTGTTTTTCCTATAAATGTTGTAAGTCAATTTATATCTTCCCCCACTTATACTCATTTAGAAGCACTAATCACCATTGTTAAATATCTGAAGAAAGCTTCAAGAAAGGGAGTTGTGTACCAAGATCATGGGCATATGAAGGTGAGAGCTTTTTTTTATTCATATTGCGCAGGTTGTCAAGTGGATCAGAAGTCTACCACGGGATATTATGTATTCTTCAGAGGTGATTTGATATCTTGAAAGAGTAAGAAACAAAATGTAGTAGCAAGATCAAGTGCAGAAGCGGAATATATGGCTAAGGCTCAAACGACTTGTGAACTTATATGGGTAAAGAAAATATTGGATGAAATGGGATTTGAGATTAATTGTGCTATGAAATTGTGGTGTGATAACTAGGTTACCATACATATTACATCAAATCCTATCTTTAATGAAAGAATAAAACACATTGAAGTAGTATGTCATTTTATTAGAGAGAAGGTTTGAGAAAATCTCATATTTGCTTCCTATGTTAGGATAGGAGACCAACTAGTTGATTTGTTTACAAAGCATTAAATAAGGTACATAGTGATTTCATTTGTAACAAGTTGGCATCATTAATATATATGTTCCAGCTTTATGGGGAATTTTAAGAGAGATATATATGGTTTAGTATTAAGTATATGGACTTGGCTCATTTGTCTTTCTTATGTATTACTCTTTTAACATATTGATATAAATATGAGGGTCACTACATATTGTAGTGTATATGATTGATTATTCATATTTTTTCTTTCTACAATATCAAAACTATATGTCTTCTAATTATCCTTAGGTATTCATTTTGAATTCAAAGACTTAAAGTTTGAACATTTATATGGTGGTCCTGACTTTAGTTTAATCATATTTACACTTCCATACCTTTATTCATTTCTCGTATTCTTTAAACTCTTCTTCTCGATCAACTAACACTACATAATTTTTTTTTTAGGAAATTTCTCTCCTTTTGAACATTTTTTTAAAGGTTTAATTTTTTTATATGTCTAGCATTATTTGCTAGTTGAGACTCTCTTCCACCAAAATTTTGAAAATTCCCTTTGCTCTTCATGGACCATTTTCCTTTTGATCTCTTGTCCTTCTCATTGAAAAGAGTTTGCCAAGCGATCTCCACCTTTGCCTTATTGTTATTTCTCTCCTCCATCCTTTGGTCATGAGCCTCAAGAGAGCTTTCCAACTTCTTTTTACTCATCGTAGCAAGATTCTTTCCTCAATTACCAAAACTACATTGTCAAATCTTGGTGTTAAAGAACGTAAGATTTTATCAACAACATACTGCTCTATAACAACTTCTTCGCATGCCTTCACTTCATTCACCAATCAAGTGATTCTTGTTATGAAATTGTTGATTGTCTCTTTTTCCTCCATTTGAATCAATTTGAGCCGACGTTTGTGAATTTGTAACCTCACCACCTTTACCTTATCATCCCTTGCATAAGCCTTCTCTAAGATCTCCCACGCTTACTTTGATGATTCACAATCACCAACTTTCTCAAAGTTGTCGCCATTAACACATTGATGGATGAAAAATAGCGCCTTTAAATATTTTTTATTCTCTTCCTTATGTGTTGCTTATTGCGCCTCTGTTGCATCTTAAACAAGAGAAGTAACATCATTCTTGATCACTTCAAGAATATTTTGGTAGCCAAATAACACCTTCATTTGCTTTCACCATTTATCGTAATTCTTCGCATCAAGGATATGTAGGTTTTGAAGGTGTGAAAAACACAAGAAACGAGGGTTTGAATTGGGTTTTACAAAACAAAATCATTTTACCAACTCAAGAACATCACTTAAAATTTAATAACAAAGACATAAAAACACAATTATTTTTATTTTGGTTCGCTTGAAACTCAAAGCTACTACAGTCCACCCACCAAAGTGATTTTTCCTTATACACAAGAACTTAATCCACTATAATCAACAGACTAAAATAATCACAAAGAATAACCTTCTTTGTCTTCTCAAGGATTCGACTATATCCTAGTCTCCTTAAGGACTCACAAATAATAACCTTCTTTGTCTTCTCAAGGATCCGGCTATACCCTAGTCTCCTTAAGGAATCAAAGAAACAGTTTGAATGATATTTTGTCTGTTACAAGTTGCTTCTATATAAGCAGATTTTACACAAATGATAAACAATTTCATTAAGAAAAACTGTCTACAAATAATGATAGTTTTTCACAAAGAAATAGACTTGTCAAAATGTTATAGCACCGACATTTTCTTCATGTCTCCAAATCTCACTTATATAGCATAAGAAGATCGTTGGAGTACAAAATGGGAAAAGCTCATAGAGTTGTTATCCACAGTTGGATAGTGAAAGGAGTGATATTGCATACTGTCCTTCGCCCATAAAATCAGTGACAGGTGCGATGTATAGTATTGTCCTTGTCCATAAAATCAGGTTGTGGAAAGGATATTTGATTTGTATTATGTACTAGTTGATCACTTACCCATTTGATCTTATCTTCAAGTTCATTGGCTTCTGATAAAAGTCATGAAACATGAAATGAAGAAACATAAAGTTGGATTCAAAAACTTCATAATCTTTGGTCAGAACCTTGACAGTGTCAGTAGTCTGGCTTGAGATTTTCAGTATCTTCAAAATCTTCAGAGTCTTCAGAATCTACAGTCAGAACCTTGATAACCTTAATCATATGGCTTGAGATCTTCAGAATCTTCAGCTACGTAACACAACTTCAGAAGCTTTCCATTCTTCAGAAGCTTTATGATCAAAGTCACATCCAGAAGCATAAACTAAGAGAACGTTGCATCAACAATATAACATATCTTCAAAAGCTTCTCAAGACTGAATCAGCACAGAAGCAGAAATATCATTGCAGCAGCACCATTGAACATCTTTCAGAACTTCTTATAACTGGCGCAGAAGCGGAATTGGAACACATTATTCAGAAACTGGTGACGTTGCACATCATATACTCAGAATCATAACTGGATGTTAAAACTACACAAGGTATAGATGCAAGACCAAATCTTGTTCTAACAATCTCCCCCTTTTTTATGATGAAAAAACATGTATTTTGATGAACAATTTTATATAGGGTAATCACAGAAGAATACATCTTACAGAAGTATAAAGCTCCCCCTGAGATGTATAATCCTAAAAAGGTAAAATCAGAATGAAATAAAACTTTCCTGATTAACCTTTTTGAAGTTCCAAAATGATCTTCAATCAGAGTCTGGTTTATCTTCAGAAGTTGCTTGATGTTGTCCAGAGCACTGGTTGGTTAACATCAACATTTCCTCATAGCTAGATGCCAAAATTTTCTAATTCTTCGAAACTTAATGCCAAGTACCCAATGTTCTAAGTTCAGAACATCATCTGATTCTTAATCATCAGCATGAAGGTTTTTCAGACTCAGATAGTAGACCATTTCTTGAGAAACCGGTAACTTACATTCTGATCTTTGAAACTTCACATGAGCTTCTGATGTTTGAACATAACCACTCTAACCTTTGAACATAACCCTACAATACAGTTAACAAACTATTCTTCGAATTAGTTGTTAGTAGAAACATTGAACAATGTTTTGGTTCTTAGTTAGGAATTTAGGTATGTCAAAAATTAATTACAATTATTCCCCGTAGATATGTTTCTCCCACTTTTGTCATCAATCAAAAAGACATAGACAAATAATAAAAGAAATGATGGAAAGAAACAAAACATGATTTTCATTGAACATGCCAAAAGGTAGAAAGGCACATTCGATTTAAAAAGACAAAAATACAAAGAAACACAACAGAAATTCAACAAGTACTCTAACAAACCTAAAGGGCACACACACACACTTAGATTGAAATAAAACACACACACACAAACAAACATGCGAAGACAATTTTTTAACACTAAGGGTTTGGGGAAGGAGGAGGATGAGGAGGCGGTGAAATAGCTGGGTAGTCATCCGAGAGATTTAAGGGATCCACCAATGGATCAATATTATCTTCATGGCAGATCTCCATGTAGTGTGCTAAAACTTCTGGTGGATCAATATTTATGAAGATAAGATAATTTTTCGACGGGATATTACTAATGTTAATTTCTTCTTTAGATGGAGGAGTGCTTTCAAAAGTGACAGATCTAGGAGGAGATTTAGGCTGTGCTAGTTGCAATTATTGAAATTGTTGTTGAATTTGTTGTTGAGGAGCAGCCATTGATGAAGTTGAAGGAGAGGTTGAACAATTGTAGAGAGGTGTTTTAGGTTTGAAAGATGAAAGTGTGGGAATATTGTGCACGTATTGTGAAAATGTGAGTGAAGTGGGTTTATATAGAAGAAAAACAAATTTTCAATGATTACAAGGCAAAAATACACAGTTATGGGGGGGAAGCGTAAGAGATTTTAACCTAATTCCAAGAATTGCAAAACCCAATATGTCACGCTTTCATCATGCATGCTCAGAAAATGGGACAACTATCACCACTTAGAACCACATGATATCAAACGAGATGACATCCATTTAATGCTACGAATGTTCAGAATCAAGAAGACAAATCAATAAGTTTGCTTCTGATCATAACCTTTCTAATTCAAGAAACATCCTTACTTCAGAAAGCTCATGTTTCAGAGTCAACAAATAAATTCTCATAATCTAATCTAGAGTTCTGAAGACTTAAACATTCTGAAATACATCTTTTCATTCTGGACAAAAATCCATAAATAAGTTTTTTAGAATGAAAATGAATTTATCTTCAGCAAGGGGTTTTGTAAAGATATCAGCCCATTGATGGTTTGTATCTACAAACTTTAGATGAAAAATACCCTTCTGAACATAGTCACGTAAAAATTGATGTTTAATTTCAATATGCTTAGCCCTAGAGTGCAAGATAGGATTCTTAGATAAAAAGATAGCAGGAGTATTATCATAGAGAATATGAATATTACTCTCAGATATCTGATAATCTTCCAGTTGACTCTTCATCCAGAGTATTTGAGTGTTGCATCTAGAAACTGTAGTGTATTCAGCTTCGGATATTGAAAGCTCAATTCTTGACTGTCTCTTGTTGGACCATGAGATCATATTGTCTCCCATAAATTGACAACTTCCAGAAGTACTTTTCCTTTCTATTTTGTCTCCAACGTAGTCAGCATCACAATAGCCTACTAATTTTTATTCACTTGATTTTCTATAAAATAAACCAAGGTTAGTAGTACCTTTCAAATACCTAGATATTCTTTTAACAATAGTTAAGTGAGTTTCCCTAGGATCTGATTGGAAGCGAGCAAATAAGCAGACACTGAATAAATATCAGGTCTAGAAGCAGGTAGATAAAGGAGAGAGCCTATCATACCTATGAATAGCTTCTGACTTACCTTACTGCTTACCTCTTCTTTCTCCATAATACATGTAGGATGCATTGGAGTCTTTGCTTGCTTGCATTCTGATAAGTTAAACTTCTTCATAAATTCCTTTGTATATTTGCTTTGATGAATGTACGTTCCTTCTGAACATTGATCAATCTGGATTCTCATAAAGAACTTGAGCTCACCCATCAGACTCATTTCAAATTCTGCCTGCATTGACTTAGCAAAATCTTTGCACAATGAAGCATTAGCAGAACATAAAATAATATTATCAACATAAATTTGCACAACCAGAATATTATTCTTAAAGGTTTTGCAAAAGAGAGTCGTGTCCACTTTCCCTCTGGTAAAATTATTTTCCAAAAGGAAGTTACTTAGTTTATCATACCAAGCTCTGGGATCTTGTTTTGGACCATATAATGACTTTTTCAGTTTAAAAACAAAGTCAGGATTTTGAGAGATTTCAAAACCAAGAGGTTGGTGCACATATACTTCTTTAGAAATATATCCATTTAAGGATGCACTCTTGACATCCATTTGATAAAGGATGATATCATGATTGACTGCAAACGAAATTAAAAGACGAATGAACTCTAACCTGGCAACTGGAGCAAAGGTTTTCGTATAGTCTATACCTTTTTGTTGACTATAACCTTGTGCTACCAATCGAGCCTTGTTTATAAAAAAATTCCTTTCTCATTTACCTTGTTTCTGAAGACCTATCTAGTTACAATAACATGGAAACCCTTTGGTTTCTGAACAAGATCCCAATGTTATTTCTGGTGAATTGATTCGGTTCTTCTTGCATAGCCAGAATCCGTTCATTATCCAAAAGAGCTTCATAAATAGATATGGGTTCTATTAGAGATACCAAACATATAAGAGTATCATCAAAAGGTTTGAATGAAAATCTAGTTTTGACTGAAGCATTTTTATCTCCCAGAATCAGTTCTTCAGAATGAGAGGTTCTTGGTCTGCTTTTCTTCTGATGAGTTGGACCAACGACAACTTCTGGTTGAGTCGCTTCTGAGTCATTTGCATCAAATTCTTTAGCTTTTCTTTCTGAGTCTTTTTATCCATAAGTAGTATCCTTGGATCTTGAAAGATTGATCTTCAAATCTGCAAATTTCTCAACTAGCTTTGACTTTTCAGGATCAAGCTTATCATTGAATCTAACATGAAATGATTCATCAATAATTCATGTTTTAGTGCTAACAATAAACACTTTTGTGCTTTAGAATCAAACTTGCCAAGATTCTCTTTAGTGTTCATCATAAAACAATCACAACCAAAAGGGTGAAAGTAAGAAATGTTAGGCTTTCTGTTCTTCAACAATTCATAGGGATTCTTACCCATAATAGGTCTAATAGAAATCTTGTTTTGAATATAACAAGTTGTGTTAATTGTTTCTTCCCAGAAATGCTTAGCCATGTGTAGCGGTAAATTCATGACTATCAAGCTATGGATAAGCTAGACGTCAATAAAACCAGAGTCGCCACCGCACTTTTATTGTTTCCAAGGGAAAAGGGAAAAGTATGAACAAAACCCAAAAGATAAGAAGTTTTCAAATCAAAACTAATAAAATGCCAGAGATTACAGGTAAGGGGTTTGGTTACACAGAGGGAAGGTGTTAGCACCCAAAGTGTCCTAGGTACTCATAGGGAGCCCTTTCTTGTGTGCATATGTGTGTTTGTACAAAATGATGTTTGCAATAAATAGAGTGGAGGGATGATAAAAGAGTTTATTAATTATATTTTTGTGTTTGACAAGACCTTCGTACTTGTGCCTACGTACCAACATAAAATGAGGGATCAAAACCCCGTAGTTCGTGGTATCAATTTTAAAGTGAGTGCATTGCTTTTAATAAAAATTTAAGTTTAACAAAGGCACAAAAGGCCTAAAATGGTTTGAATGAGTGTTAGTTCTTTTTGTCTTTTGAAAATTTTAAGTCAAGTATAGTTAAATTTATTTACAAATTTGTTTAAGAAAATAAGTTTGAAAATGCAATGGCATAAGGCCAAAGTTTCTATTTTGCAATATGGTCTAATGTTTGGAAAACAGACACAAGCAAAGAAGATTTTTAAAAGGAGGGAGAGATTTTGAAATTAAATAAATGGGGAGAAGATGAAGAGACTAATCCTAAGCACAAAATTTAAAAGTTGAGAGTTGAAAAGATCTGACCAATGGGATGCAATCCAATAGACAAGAATATCATATAGAAACCCAAATTTCCCTTGGACTTTAGAATCAAGAAATATCAATACACAAATAGCAAGAGGAAGAGAAAGGCATCAAATAAAGATAGCCACATCCAAGCTTAGCAACTCCATAATCTTCTTCAAAATTTCCCATGTATCAGATAACTTCAAAGAGGGTATGAGACACAAGTTCAAAATAACAGCTTCACAATGATCATATAGCAGATGAACTCAAATGGATCTTCATTATTGTATCAGATGAATGTTCACTTCACAAGCACTTGGTTTCATGAAAGTTGACATTGGCCAAGTCCTTTGCATAGGGAGTGTTTCCTAAATTCTAAGTCTAATAGTCTCATATCAAACCAACAGCCCACACAAGATGTTTTTTTAGGGTTTTTGTTCTTATTATGTACATTAAGGTCAAAAGACCACACAAACAAACAAGTATATACAAACACAATATATTACAAGATATGTCCCAAATGGGCAAAGTGAAAATGGCATTAAAGTAAACAAGTTGAATGGTATGAATAATGGCAAATGAATTAAAAGCTTAAAAATTAAAGTGCATAAAAATAATTGACTTGAAATTAAATGTTAGTTGTTAGTTGATTAGAAGTTAGTGTTGCTTTTGCTTTGTTTTGTTTAAGTCATTCTTTGGAGAACACTCAACCCACTTATCACAAGCATGGGTCCTTGAACCAAGACATCTTCCAAAGGAAGGAAAAAAGGCCAAGTTCCCACACAATACCATGAAAGAGGGGAGACTTACAATCTCACTAACTAGAATGATATGCCTTTTGTGTCACAAATTTAGCGCTATGTTAAGCAATCGTAATTGGACTTATGTAGAAGTCACAACTATTTGAGGTTGGGCAATAGAATTTTGGTTTTAATGCATGTTAGAGACATAATATAATGGACTATGCTTATGAAACATACCACACACAAAAATAATATGCAAAGAGGTGGACCTAATCTCATCCATACTCATGTTGATTTTGCAATCAACTAGTCTTAGGATATAGAGATATCATAGGCCAATGACATGGATGAATAAAGAAGGGGAACAAGATGAAGAGAGGGGGGGGGGGAATGGATTCAACACAAATTGGTCAAAGGAGGACCTTTACTAAATTAAGATTATTCATTCAATTTAGGAGATGGAATGTACATTCCATCAATCCCCTAAATCCAATGATCTTAACCTAACAAAGTCAAATCAACCTTGACCAAGGCCCAACTGTAAGAACAAATTTAGTTCTACAATGTATCTCTAAGATTTTGATGATAACAAAGGATGAAACAAAAATGGTACCCTAACGAAATTTTTCTAAGTGTGCAGGACTCTGATCAAAACAATTAGATAGACAATCATCAGATACAGAATCAAGCGCTAAGATACTACTCAAAAGATAACGTGACCAGAAGCCTCTGACTCTGATCCAATGCAAGCGCTAGAAGTCAGAAACTCTGAAAGAGAAGAATGAATCCAGACTCTGAAGACGTACGCTCTGAAGAAGTCAAATAAACAGAAACTCTGATGACGTTAGATACAAGCATCCTCTGAAGACGAATATTTCTAAATAAAGACTCTGACTACAGGATTCACTGATTCAAGAAAACTTAACCTTGAAGAAAATTGCTTATAGAAAGAAACTATTTTTAGAAGGAAGTTATGATGCTCCCATTACTGCTTTGGAAAGAACAAGGATAGTAATGACATTAATAATTCTTCAATGACCAAGATTTTGTCATTAACATCACCCAACTGTCCTCCCATTCTCCTATAACAAGGATGGAACGCTTCACAAGAAACACACCTGAGATACACGAGAATACAATTATTCCATTACTTTCTTTCACTCTCTCACGAGCTGCTACTCTTACGTGAGAACTTTTCTTGCTCTTATACTCTGTAATATTTTCTTATTGTTAGAAGCACTATTCATTACTAATCATATCATTGCCAAGATATTTCCTCAAGTGACTTTGTGAAGTCTGAATACTTGAGACGGCTAAGGGATTATTTCTCTTAGACGATTGTTTGTGTAATCTTTCAAGATTAGTGGATTAAGTCCTTTTTGAAGGCGAAATCACCATGGCCGGGTGGACTGGAGTAACTTTGAATTTCAAGCGAACCAGTATAAAATTCTATGTTAAATCCTTTTTATTTTGTGTGTGTCTAAATTCTTAAAAAGTTTTTATTTTCCAAAACAATTCAAACCCCCCTTTCTTGTTTTTCTATACCTTCAATTGGTATCAGAGCTTCGGCTCTGTTATTGATTTTCTAATCAAACACTTAACCGTGTAGAGAGATCCAGCGTGAGAAAAACACTACGGCCAACACCAATGAAGAAGATAGTTACAATGTTAAACCTCTAATCTTTGATGGAGAAAAATTTGATTACTGGAAAGATAGAATTGAAAGTTTCTTTCTGGGCTATGATGTTGATCTATGGGACATAGTCACAATCGGTTACACACCTTCTGTGTCTGACGCTGGCGTTGCAATTACCAGAAGCAAAATGACAGATGATCAGAAGTGCGACTTCAAAAACCATCACAAATCCATAATGATACTGCTAAATGACATTTCCTACAATGAATATGAAAAGATCACCAACAGGGAAACATCTAAAGAAATACTTGACTCCCTGAGGATGACTCACGAAGGAAATTCTCAAGTCAAAGAGGCAAAGGCTCTGGCTCTAATTCAGAAGTATGAAGCCTTCAAGATGGAGGACGGTGAAGCTATAGAGGTAATGTTTTCTAGATTTCAAACTTTAATTGCAGGACTCAATATTTTGGACAAGGGCTACACAACTACAGATCATGTCAAAAAGATAGTCAGAAGCTTGCCAAAAAAGTGGAGACCAATGGTCACAGCATTAAAGTTATCAAAAGATCTGAACAATATCAGCCTTGAGAAACTCGTCAGTTCACTTAGAAGTCATGAAATAGAACTTGAGGAAGATAAGCCTCAAAAGAAGATCAAGTATGTAGCACTAAAGTCCAGATCTGAAAGATGCAAACCAGAAAGGAACAAAGCCTTCAAAGCTGAAGAGGTAGACAATTGAAATTCTAGTTAACAGACTTTCGATGTCACACGGGATGTTATGACATCCAATTCTGCGCAGACAAGAATTATGCAGAACTTAAAACGTAAGTGCAGTAAATAACACAAGGAATTGTTTACCCAGTTCGGTGTCACATACACCTACGTTTGGGGGCTACCAAGCCAGAGAGGAAATCCACTATTAGTAGTATTAATTCAGACCTTAAACCAACTGTTTAACCCTATCACTTAATACCTACCCAATGCAATTTCAATCTTACACTAAGATCAGAGTTCCTACTCACTCCCCCTCAATCACCTCAGTGAATACAACCTTTAATTAGATTAAAGTTAATGGTGAAGTCACACTTCAAACAACTCTTGATTGTGCTTAACAGCTTTGATCAAGATACACAACACTCACGCTTAAAAGCTTAGAGTGACACAACACTTACAACTCAATGAACACCCTAGTCCAATGCAATCATCTAGGTGATAATTGTTTGGCTCACAAGATACACCTAATACAAGACACACACAAATACAGCAGTGAAGTATGATGGACCAATAAAATCTTCACGCCTAAAATCCCCGAGTTCTGAATGAAGGATTGCCATCCTTTTATATTGCAGCACTTGGGCCTTGTACTTGTATTTCCTGAAATTAAGGTCAAGCAAGTTAACCTAATTTCCACATATTAGGGTACTAACAAATAGGCTATTTGTTAGGTTCATTAATTGTAGCTCAGTTGTTAGTTTCCTGGATTTTAGCTCAGTTGTTGGATTCCTGAAGAATAGCCTGAGAAAAATGCTGAAACAGAAAAACTAACCAACCTACAATTTAGCATATGCTGTCAGGAATGAATGTCACAACATTCAGTTTGACGTCCAAAGCATATACCATATGCTAAGCCTGTTATTTTCCTTAAAATAGAATGTACAAAATTATTGTACTGTAGAGGACCAACCCGTTCATACTTCAGTATCAGCTTACATTAATAAATGTCAAAACATCCAATTTGACATTTACACATAGAGCCTTATGTCATGGTCTGTTGTTCTCCTGAAGAACAGACTGAGATACATACTGAAATGTAGCAGAAAACCAACCTGCCTATTATTCAGTATATGATGTCAATGATGAATGTCATAACATCCAGTTTGATATTCAGACAGTAGGCCTTATGTCAGGTCTGTTATTCCCTTGATAAACAGACTGAAATTAAATACTGAGTTATAACAGACAACCAACTGTTTTATACCTCAGTATTTGCTGTCAGGAATGAATGTCATAACATCTAGTTTGACATTCAGTAAATCCTGTATTAGCTAAACCTGCAGCATACTACTCAAGTATGTCATGACATTAGTCAAGACATCAGAGTACAGTTAGATGTTCTAACACACAATGCAACTAATCAAACATCTCCAAAGCATGTCATGACATCAGTCAAGACATTAGAGTCCAGTTAGTGTTTTAACATAAAATGCAGCCAATCAAACATCTACAAACCCCCCCTTTGGCAAATTTTTGGCTAAAATACTTTGGCATCACAACAGAGTACACAGCAGCGGAAAACACACATCTAGCAGGGAAATTAACCTAGCTAATACACTCAGAGCAGCAGCACAGTCAGCACAGATAGAAGTTAAATAAAAACTTCACATATCAGCACACATACAGAAGTTAAATAAAAACTTCTAATAGCAGCACACACAAACACACTCACACTCATAGAAGTGGAACATCAGCTTCAGCACAACCTCTGGATTAGAGGATCTTCAATATCTGTTTAATCACACAATCTGTTGTCCTGGGGCATCACAGGTGCTACTCCCCCTTTTTGTCAAAAATGTTGCCAAAGCAACACCAAAAATTACAGACCAACAGAATTACACATATGACAGAAATACAGTCTTGATTTTACTTCACAGTTTCAATCAAGAATACCCCCTCTTGATCTTGCTTTATAGCTTTGATCAAGACAACACCCACTTGATCTTGCTTCACAGCTTTGATCAAGTAGTCACACACTCTTGCTTTACAGCAGGTACACCCATATCAGATGCCATGACTTTGAGTCTGACATCTTGAACCACTCCTGCCTGAACACTTTCTTGAAGTCCAGCAGACACATAGGATGTCTCATGTTAGGATATCCCCTTAACATCTTGTTACCACACTTGCAGCAAGTAACATAGTTGTGATCTGTTGTCCAGTCATAGCATACTTTCAATTGTTTAATAGGTTGAGATATTAAACAATACATCCCAAACATCATTGGTTGCTATAAATCCTCAGAGAGGCATATTCCCAGTTTGCCCCTTAAATTTTCAAACTGAGTAGCATCCAGAGCCTTGGTGAAAATGTCAGCAAGTTGTAGTTCAGTGGCTACATGTTCCAAGGTAATCACTTTGTCTTCCACCAGATCTCTGATGAAGTGATGTCTAATGTCAATATGTTTGGTCCTGCTGTGTTGGATGGGATTCTTGGAAATATTGATGGCACTGAGATTGTCACAAAACAATGTCATGACATTTTGAGAGACATTGTATTCAGTAAGCATCTGTTTCATCCACACCAGTTGGGAACAACTGCTTCCAGCTGCTATGTACTCAGCCTCTGCAGTGGACAGTGATACACAGTTCTATTTCTTACTGAACCCTGATATGAGATTGTTTCCCAAGAAGAAACATCCTCCTGATGTGCTTTTTCTGTCATCAGCACTCCCAGCCCAATCAGCATCACAATACCCAGATAAGACAGGCTCAGAGCCATGAGAGTATAGCATACCATAGTCACAAGTCCCATTGACATACTTGAGAATCCTCTTGACTTGATTTAAGTGGCTCACTTTGGGTTCTGCTTGGTATCTAGCACACACACCAACTGCATAGGAGATATCAGGTCTACTAGCAGTTAGGTATAGTAGACTACCTATCATGCTTCTATACAAGCATTGATCAACACTGGGACCTCCTTCATCTTTGGTTAATTTTAAATGAGTAGGTGCAGGAGTTCTTTTGTGTCTAGCATTATCCATACCAAACTTCTTAACTATGTTTTTGGCATACTTGCTTTGGGAGAGAAACATAGAATCCTCCATTTGGTTAACTTGCATTCCAAGAAAATAAGTCAGTTCCCCAACCAGACTCATTTCAAACTCAGATTGCATCTGGTGAACAAAATGTTTCACCATTTGCTCTAACATTCCACCAAAGACAATGTCATCCACATAAATTTGGGCAATCATGATTTTGCCATCTTCATCCTTCACAAACAGGGTCTTATCTATCCCTCCTTTCCTGTACCCATGAGAGGTCAGAAATTCAGTTAACCTTTCATACCAAGCTCTAGGAGCTTGCTTCAACCCATACAAGGCTTTCCTCAACTTGTACACATGCTTGGGCAGGTTAGGATCACAGAACCCTTTAGGTTGTTCCACATAGACTTCTTCATTCAAGTAGCCATTTAAAAAGGCACTCTTCACATCCATTTGGAACAATTTGAACTTCATAATGCATGCCACACCTAACAGCAATCTTATTGACTCAAGTCTTGCAACGGGTGCAAACGTCTCATCAAAATCAACCCCTTCAACTTGAGTATACCCCTGTGTCACTAGTCTTGCTTTATTCCTAGTGATTACTCCTTTCTCATCCGACTTGTCCTTGTAAATCCACTTGGTACCAATGATGTTAGTCCCTTCAGGTCGTGGAACTAGCTCCCATACTTCATTCCTTTTAAACTGCTCCAGTTCATCTTGCATGGCATTGATCCAATATTCATCAGTCAGGGCTTCTTTCACATTTTTTGGTTCAACCTTGGATACAAAACAGGAATTAGAGCTAATTTCCCTTGATCTGGTAGTCACACCACTATTGGGATCCCCTATGATAAGACCCTTAGGGTGGTCTTTCTGAATTCTGATAGACGACACTTTGTTGGATGCATCTACCTCACATTTAGGAGGAGTTTCCTGTACTTCTTCAGACTTGACTGGTATGTCTGTTGAAGTATCAAGGAATGTTCCAACATCCTCTATGACATCGACTCCTTCCTCTTTATCATCCACAATAACATTTATGGATTCCATCAGGACATTGGTCCTGTAGTTGAACACTCTGTAGGCTCTGCTGTTAGTTGAGTATCCTAGGAATATACCCTCATCACTTTTGGGATCCATTTTCCTTCTCTGTTCACGATCTGTAAGAATGTAGCATTTGCTTCCAAAGATATGAAAGTACTTCACAGTGGGTTTTCTTCCTTTCCATATTTCATACAGAGTGGAAGAGGTTCCTTTTCTCAAGGTAACTCTATTGTGTACATAGCAAGTTGTATTCATAGCTTCGGCCCAAAAGTGCATAGGAAGCTTCTTTGCATGAATCATTGCCCTGGAAGATTCTTGAATAGTTTTGTTTTTCCTCTCAACTATCCCATTTTGCTGAGGAGTTATAGGAGAGGAAAACTCATGACTTATTCCTTCAGACGAGCAAAACTCATCAAACTTGGAATTCTTAAACTCCGTCCCATGGTCACTCCTAATTCGGACAACACAACTGTCCTTTTCCCTTTGAAGTCTGATGCACAGTTCTTTGAAGACATCAAATGCATCTGACTTTTCTCTGATGAAGCTTATCCAAGTGTATCTGGAATGGTCATCAACAACCACATAGGCATACCTCTTTCCACCCAGACTTTCAACCTGCATAGGTCCCATTAAGTCCATGTGCAACAGTTCTAGAGATTTGGAAGTTGTAGGATGTCCCAGCTTAGGATGTGACATCTTGGTTTGCTTGCCAACCTGGCATTCTCCACAGACTCTTCCTTCATCAATAAGCAGCTTTGGGATTCCTCTAACTGCTTCCTTGGATATGATCTTTTTCATTCCCCTTAAGTGGAGATGACCAAGGCGTCTATGCCACAACTTCACCTCCTGTTCTTCCTTGGCTAAGGAGCAAATTGTGGAGTAGTTTGAGACTTTCGGTTCCCACAGGTAACAGTTATCTTTGGATCTGGATCCTCTCATAACTTCCTGATTATCTCCATTCGTCACAGCACATAGCTCCTTGGTGAACTGAACATAGAACCCTTGATCACACAGCTGGCTTATGCTGATGAGATTAGTAGTTAGTCCTTTTACTAACAGTACATTATTCAATTCTGGAACTCCAGAGCTGTCCAGCTTACCCACACCTTTGATTTTTCCTTTAGCACCATCACCAAAGGTCACATAACTGGTAGTGTGGGGTTGTATATCCACCAATAAATTCTCCATACCCGTCATATGTCTTGAGCAGCCACTATCAAAGTACCAGTCTTCTCTGGTAGATGCCCTTAGAGCTGTGTGAGCTAACCTAGCAAACCATTATCGTTTCTTGATGGGGGCATTATGCTTATATGCCTTATGCTTAGGTCTGACATGAGGGGTTTGGTTAGGATAACCATGCAGCCTGTAGCAGAAGGCTTTTATGTGACCAAACCTACCACAGTAGTGGCATCTCCATCTCTGAAATTTCTTCTTCTGATGGTTACTCATCCTGGTTCCCTGATGTTGAGACATTGGGTGTGACTTCTGCTTGAATTTCTGAACTTCAGCATTGGAGCGTTTGAGTTCAGCTGAGGATTTCTTCACAAAGCCTAAACCAGACATGGTTCCTGACTTCTGTTCCACCTTTAGGATCTCTTCCAGAGTGTCCGTTCCTTTATTTAGCATTCTGATTGATTTTGTCATTTGATCTAGCTTGGAGGTAAGCAAGGTTATCTCACCCTTTAGACCATCTATGACTGTCAGATGCTTCTGTTTCTCATCCTCCAGCTCCTTGATGAGTTTCTTCTGCTTTTCTCCTTGTACACGCACTTCTGCACTTTTGACACATAGCTCTTTATATGATGCAACAAGTTCATCAAAGGTCAGTTCATCTCCACTTGAGTCATCATCAGTGGCACAAACACTAGTTAGTGCAGTGACATGTTTAGCAGATTCTCCTTCAGATTCACTCTTAGAATCTCCTTCAGACCATGTGACAGATAGCTCCTTCTTTTGCATCTTGAGGTAAGTAGGACATTCAGCTCTAACATGTCCAAAACCTTCACATCCATGACACTGGATTCCCTTGCCTTGGTTGAACTTCTCTTCAGAAGTTGATCTTTTCCTGATGTCAGACGAGATGTTCTTGACATTTGGTTTACCTTTTTTATCAATCTTCTTTACGAACTTGTTGAACTGTCTCCCAAGCATGGCTATGACTTCTGATATGCTTTCATCACCTCCAGTACTTCCTGCTTCTGAATCCTCTTCAGTATTTGATACAAAAGCTACGCTTTTGTTCTTCTTTTCAACATTCTCACACAAACCCATTTCAAAGGTTTGGAGAGAACCAATAAGCTCATCCACCTTCATATTGCATATCTCATGAGCCTCGTCTATAGCAGTGACCTTCATGGCAAATCTCTTAGGTAATGACCTGAGAATCTTTCTGACAAGTTTCTCTTCAGCCATTTTCTCACCTAAGCCACCAGAGGTGTTGGCAATTTCAAGAATATTCATGTGAAAGTCATGAATAGTCTCATCCTCTTTCATCCTCAGATTTTCAAACTTGGTGGTCAGCATCTGAAGTTTAGACATCCTCACCTTGGAGGTACCTTCATGAGTTATCTTGAGGGTATCCCAAACTTCCTTAGCCAGCTCACAGTGGTGCACCAGTCTGAAGATGTTCTTACTTATTCCATTGAACAATGCATTCAAGGCCTTAGAATTTCCAAGGGCTAATGCCTCTTGCTCCTTGTCCCACTCTTCTTCAGGAATTTGCACATGACTCCATCTTTACCTGTCTTCGTTGGATGTTCCCATCCTTTGTTGACAGCTCTCCAGACTTTGCTATCTAGAGACCTTAAGAAGGCTATCATACGAGGCTTCCAGTCATCATAGTTAGAACCATCCAGCATGGGTGGTCTATTTGAGTATCCTACATCCTTGTCCATGGTACTAGAAAGTAACTTCCCTAGATCTCACCCAGAAATTAACAGGCAGGGTGCCTTCTCTGATGCCAATTGAAATTCTAGTTAACAGACTTTCGATGTCACACGGGATGTTATGACATCCAATTCTGCGCAGACAAGAATTATGCAGAACTTAAAACGTAAGTGCAGTAAATAACACAAGGAATTGTTTACCCAGTTCGGTGTCACATACACCTACGTCTGGGGGCTACCAAGCCAGGGAGGAAATCCACTATTAGTAGTATTAATTCAGACCTTAAACCAACTGTTTAACCCTATCACTTAATACCTACCCAATGCAATTTCAATCTTACACTAAGATCAGAGTTCCTACTCACTCCCCCTCAATCACCTCAGTGAATACAACCTTTAATTAGATTAAAGTTAATGGTGAAGTCACACTTCAAACAACTCTTGATTGTGCTTAACAGCTTTAATCAAGATACACAGCACTCACGCTTAAAAGCTTAGAGTGACACAACACTTACAACTCAATGAACACCCTAGTCCAATGCAATCATCTAGGTGATAATTGCTTGGCTCACAAGATACACCTAATACAAGACACACACAAAAATACAGCAGTGAAGTATGATGGACCAATAAAATCTTCACGCCTAAAATCCCCGAGTTCTGAATGAAGGATTGCCATCCTTTTATATTGCGGCACTTGGGCCTTGTACTTGTATTTCCTGAAATTAAGGTCAAGAAAGTTAACCTAATTTCCACATATTAGGGTACTAACAAATAGGCTATTTGTTAGGTTCATTAATTGTAGCTCAGTTGTTAGTTTCCTGGATTTTAGCTCAGCTGTTGGATTCCTGAAGAATAGCCTGAGAAAAATGCTGAAACAGAAAAACTAACCAACCTACAATTTAGCATATGCTGTCAAGAATGAATGTCACAACATTCAGTTTGACGTCTAAAGCATAGACCATATGCTAAGCCTGTTATTTTCCTTAAAACAGACTGTATAAAATTATTGTACTGTAGAGGACCAACCCGTTCATACTTCAGTATCAGCTTACATTAATAAATGTCAAAACATCCAATTTGACATTTACACATAGAGCCTTATGCCATGGTCTGTTGCTCTCCTGAAGAACAGACTGAGATACATACTGAAATGTAGCAGAAAACCAACTTGCCTATTATTCAGTATATGCTGTCAATGATGAATGTCATAACATCCAGTTTGACATTCAGACAGTAGGCCTTATGCCAGGTCTGTTATTCCCTTGATAAACAGACTGAAATTAAATACTGAGTTATAACAGACAACCAACTGCTTTATACCTCAATATCTGCTGTCAGGAATGAATGTCATAACATCTAGTTTGACATTCAGTAAATCCTGTATTAGCTAAACCTGCAGCATACTACTCAAGTATGTCATGACATTAGTCAAGACATCAGAGTACAGTTAGATGTTCTAACATACAATGCAGCTAATCAAACATCTCCAAAGTATGTCATGACATCAGTCAAGACATTAGAGTCCAGTTAGTGTTTTAACATAAAATGCAGCCAATCAAACATCTACAACAATGACTGTAACACCCCGATAATAATATGGTAATTATTTAAATTAAGTTAATAATATATTTATTAATTTAATTAGATAATTGGATTATTATTATTATTATTTTGGAATTATTGAATTATTATTATTATTGGAAAATATATAAGTTGGAATAAGAAAAAGAGTCTCATTTGGAAAAGAAAGTTTTTCACGTGAAACAGAGAAGCGATTGAGAAAGCGGAGAAAGGGCAAGAGGAAGAGCTAGAGAGCAAGGGTTGGAGAACGGAAAAGCTTGAAGCTCAAAGATTTGCCGGATTAATCAGGTAAGGGGGGTTTATCGTCGTTTATTGGGTATTATGGGTTAGCATGTAATGGGTAGTGATAAGCCGTTGAATTGACCCTAATTGGGATTGTTGAATGCTGAAAATTGTGATGGATATGTTGTGTAAAAACTGAAATTGAACCTGTAATTGAGTGTGTTGTAATTTCCCTAACGTATAGCTTTTTACGGAATTGGAATCGGAGGTCCGGAAGTCCTCCAACGGCGGAAAATGCGGAGAATTCTGCATTCTGCTTTGTGTTAGCGCAGGGACAGCTTTCTGTCTTGCGTTAACCGGTTAACCCAGGGTGTTAACCGGTTAACACTGTTATAAATTGTGAAAAACTGTTGTTTTGTCTGCGTTAACCGGTTAACCCAGGGCGTTAACCGGTTAACACTGTTGCGTTTTGCCAGAAAGTGTGTTTGTGCTGCGTTAACCGGTTAACCCAGGGCGTTAACCGGTTAACACTGTTGAAAAGTGAGAAAATGGACATTTTAATGTTGTGTACATAATTGATGTTTGGCCTATAGTGGCGTATGATGTAATAGGGATTAATTCCCGCTATTTTGAGCAGTATAGGTATTAGTAGAGTGTGCTAATACTGTGGTTGATTATTTGACATGATATGATGTTTTGATACATGTGTTGATGAGGTTTGACAGTATGCATAATGTTGTGAATGTACATGTTATGTATGCAATGGTGAATGGACTGTTGTATGGCTTAGAGTGTGAGCATATGTCCATTGTGGATTTTGTTGTTGATGTTGTATTGCTAGATGATTAGCATGTATATTGTGGCCTTTAGGGTGGTAGCTGATTCCCACGGTGAGGAATTAGTGAGTTAGTCATTTTGGACTGTTGTTGATGTTGCATGCTAGGTGATTAGCGTGCATAGCATGGCCCATTTGGGGTGGTAGCTAATTCCCATGGTGAGGAATTAGCGAGTGAGTCACTAGGTCTCAAATGAGTGGGACTAGTGGGCTTGGTAGCCGTGCCTGGATTTGGACGGTGAGGTGAACTATATGTTCACAAATAGTCGGTACCGCATGCATGGAGTCTCATTGCATAATTGATATATGGCGTATAATATGAATGGATGTATTCCAGTATTATATGTGTGTTGTGTGTTGTGTGTTGTGATGATGTTGAGTATGATTGAGTTGACATTGCTGTTACTGAATGTGTAATCTGATTTGGGTGATGAAATGTGTTATTTACTTAGCATTACATGATGTTCTATAATGCTTGTTATATCGATTGAGGAACTCACCCTTACAACTATTTTTCAGGTAACGAGCAATGAGTTGAGTAGAAGCTAATGCTTGGAGTCTAGTGTAGTCTCCTTAGTGGGTCGTGCTCTGATAGATGTAACATCGGGATGGGATGTTTTAACTTGTTTTAAATGTTCTATTGTTGGTTATGAACCATTTTACATGTAATGTTTTACATGATTGACGAGATTTCTATCCGTTGCGTTTTATGCAAATGCTTATGTTTTGAATTTAATAAAAGAGCATGACCGTTATATTGGTGAATGGTGTGGAATAGTTGTGTGACACCCTTGATTGCATATTACTCTGATTTATATTTGTGGTTTTAAATTAAATAATTGGGGTATTTTTAGAAGGGTGTTACATTAGTGGTATCAGAGCATAGTCGGTCGAGTCGAGTCGTAATTATTCTGTTTTCCCTGTACGGGATAGGTGTTGTGTAACCCTATCAGTACTTATTGTTTTAGCTTGTTGGGTTTTCAGAATAGAGATGGCTGGAAGAGGTAGAGATGATGCTGCGATTGCTGAGGCTCTGGGTATGCTAGCTGGAGTACTTGGAGGGAATCCGAATGTGGTGGGAATGGGAGCTGCTCGTCAACTGAGTGAGTTCCAGAAGAACAATCCTCCAATGTTCAAGGGAGCATACGATCCAGATGGCGCTCAGAAGTGGTTGAAGGAGATAGAGAGAATCTTCCGAGTGACTGAGTGTGCCGATAACCAGAAGGTCAGGTTCGGTACGCATATGCTGTCAGAGGAAAGAAAGAGATAGAGTTCTTAGAGTTGAAGCAGGGTAACAAGTCTGTTACGGAGTACGCTACTAAGTTCACAGAGCTGTCGAAGTATTACACTCCCTATAATGAGGCTACTGGGGAATTTTCGAAATGTGTGAAGTTTGAGAACGGGTTACGTCCCGAGATCAAGCAGGCTATTGGGTATCAGCGGATCAGAGTGTTCTCTGACTTGGTTGACTGTTGCAGGATTTTCGAACAGGATACCAAGGCCAGAGCGGAGAGCTATCAGCAGAGGGTTGATAGGAAAAGCAAGAATCAGAATGATCGTGGGAAACCGTATGCAGCTGGCAGAGGTTTCCAGAGTCAGAGTGGGATGAAGAGGCCCAGTGGGGGAGACTCTAGTGCTCCTGCTAAGTGTTACAGATGTGGTCAGGCTGGACATCGTGTCCATGAGTGTACCAGTGCTGAGAAGAAATGTTTCAAGTGTGGCAAAGGTGGTCATTTGGCTGCAGAGTGTCGGTCGAAGACTGTGACTTGCTTCAACTGTGGAGAGGTGGGTCATATTAGTCCACAGTGTCCTAAGCCAAAGAGAGAGAATCAGTCGGGAGGCAAGGTCTTTGCTTTATCGGGTTCTGAGACTTTTGCAGATGATCGTTTGATCCGAGGTACGTGTTATATTAATGGCTTTCCTCTTGTAGCTATTATTGACACCGGTGCTACTCATTCCTTTATATCTTTGGATTGTGCTGTGAAACTTAAGTTAGAGATATCTGAGATGTATGGTAGTATGGTGATTGATACTCCTGCAAAGGGTTCAGTGACTACTACTTCAGTTTTCTTGAGCTATCCTTTGAGTATTTTTGGTAGAGATTTTGGGATAGACCTTGTGTGTCTTCCACTAGTGCAGATTGACGTTATCTTGGGTATGAACTGGTTGGTGTTTAACCGGGTTTCCATCAACTGTTTTGATAAGACTGTGATTTTTCCTGAGAATGAGGAAGGAAAGAGTTTGTTTCTATCAGCAAGGCAGGTGAAAGAGGCAGTAGCGGATGGGGCAGAGTTGTTTATGCTGTTAGCGACTTTGGAGGCTAAAGATAAACTGGTGATTTGCGATCTAGCCGTGGTGTGTGATTTTCCTGATGTGTTTCCTGAAGAAGTGAATGAATTACCGCCAGAGCGTGAAGTTGAGTTCTCGATTGATTTGGTACCTGGTACTAGGCCGATATCGATGGCTTCGTACCGTATGTCTGCTGTTGAGTTAACTGAATTGAAGAGTCAGCTGGAAGACCTGTTAGATAAGAAGTTTATTCGTCCGAGTGTGTCACCGTGGGGTGCACCAGTGTTATTGGTTAAGAAGAAAGAAGGTACTATGAGGTTGTGTGTGGACTACAGGCAACTGAATAAAGTGACGATCAAGAATCGGTATCCTTTGCCGAGGATCGATGATTTGATGGATCAATTGGTTGGTGCGAGTGTGTTCAGCAAGATAGATTTGAGATCTGGGTATCATCAGATACGTGTGAAAACTGAGGATATTCAGAAGACTGCTTTCAGAACAAGGTATGGACATTATGAGTATTCTGTAATGCCTTTTGGTGTGACTAATGCGCCTGGAGTATTTATGGAGTATATGAATAGGATTTTCCATCCGTACCTAGACAAGTTTGTTGTGGTATTTATTGACGATATTTTGGTGTATTCGAAATCTGAAGAAGAGCATGCTGAACATTTGAGAGTGGTTTTAGGGGTTCTACGAGAAAAGAAGTTATTTGCTAAACTCTCTAAGTGTGAATTTTGGTTAGAAGAAGTTAGTTTTCTTGGTCATGTGATTTCAAGAGGTGGTGTTGCTGTTGATCCTTCTAAGATAGAAGCGGTATCTAAGTGGGAAGCTCCTAAGTCTGTTGCTGAGATTCGAAGTTTCCTTGGTTTGGCAGGTTATTATAGGAAATTCATTGAGGGATTTTCTAAGTTGGCGTTACCGTTGACGATGTTGACTAGAAAGGGGCAAGCGTTTGTTTGGGATTCAAAATGTGAAGAAGGTTTTCAAGAGTTAAAGAGAAGGTTGACTACTGCTCCTATTCTGATATTACCGAGTTCGTCGGAATCATTTGAGGTTTACTGTGATGCTTCATTGTTGGGTTTGGGTGGTGTGTTGATGCAGAATAAGCAGGTTATAGCTTATGCTTCGAGACAGCTGAGGGTTCATGAGAGGAACTATCCGACGCACGATTTAGAGTTGGCAGCTGTAGTATTTGTTCTGAAGTTATGGAGACACTATTTATACGGGTCAAGATTTGAAGTTTTCAGTGACCATAAAAGTCTGAAGTATTTGTTTGATCAGAAAGAGCTGAATATGAGACAGAGGAGATGGTTAGAATTTCTGAAGGATTATGACTTTGGTTTGAATTACCATCCGGGTAAAGCAAACGTAGTGGCTGATGCATTGAGTCGGAAATCATTGCATATGTCTATGTTAATGGTTAAGGAATTGGATTTAATTGAACAGTTTAGAGACTTGAGTTTGGTGTGTGAGAGTACTCACAATAGTGTTAAATTGGGAATGTTGAAGTTAACGAGTGGTATTCTGGATGAGATTAGAGAGGGTCAGAAATCCGATATGCTTTTGGTTGATAAGTTGACTTTAGTGAATCAAGGTCAAGGTGGTGAGTTCAGAGTTGATGAGAATGGTGTTTTGAAATTTGGTAATCGGGTGTGTATTCCGAATGTTACCGAACTTAAGAAGAGTATTCTTGAGGAAGGACATCGTAGTGGCCTGAGTATTCATCCTGGAGCTACGAAGATGTATCATGATTTGAAAAAGTTATTTTGGTGGCCGGGAATGAAAAGAGAAATTGCGAGTTTTGTTTATTCTTGTTTGACTTGTCAGAAGTCAAAGATTGAGCATCAGAAGCCGTCTGGGCTAATGCAACCGTTGGCTATTCCAGAGTGGAAGTGGGATAGTATCAGTATGGATTTTGTTTCGGGTTTACCGAGGACGATTAAGAATTTTGAAGCTATTTGGGTGATTGTTGACAGATTGACAAAATCGGCTCATTTCATTCCGATCAGAATGGATTATCCGTTAGAGAGATTAGCCGAGTTGTATATTGAGAAGATTGTAAGTTTGCATGGTATTCCGTCTAGCATTGTTTCGGACAGAGATCCTAGATTTACATCGAAGTTCTGGGAAGGTTTGCAGAGGGCTATGGGAACTAAGCTGAGATTGAGTTCTGCATATCATCCGCAGACTGATGGTCAGACTGAGAGGACGATTCAGTCACTAGAGGATCTTTTGAGGGCTTGTGTTTTGGAAAAGGGAGGTGCTTGGGATTGTTATTTACCTTTGATTGAGTTTACCTACAACAATAGTTTTCATTCGAGCATTGGTATGGCGCCGTTTGAAGCTTTGTATGGTAGGAGGTGTCGGACACCGTTATGTTGGTATGAGTCCGGTGAGAGTGTTGTGGTTGGACCGGAGATTGTTCAACAGACTACAGAAAAGATTAAGATGATTCAGGAGAAGATGAGAATTGCTCAGAGTCGTCAGAAGAGTTATCATGATAAGAGGAGGAAGTCACTTGAGTTCCAAGAGGGAGATCATGTGTTTCTTCGTGTTACTCCGATAACTGGTGTTGGTCGAGCTTTGAAGTCGAAGAAGTTGACACCTCGATTTATTGGTCCTTATCAGATTTTGGAGAGGATAGGGGAGGTAGCCTATCGTGTCGCTTTACCGCCGTCGCTTGCGAATTTGCATGAGGTTTTTCATGTGTCTCAGTTGAGGAGGTACATTCATGATCCGTCGCATGTAGTCCAAGTAGATGATGTACAGGTGAGAGATAACCTGACTGTTGAAACATCACCTATGAGGATCGAGGATCGAGAGTTGAAGCAGTTGCGGGGTAAAGAGATTGCCTTGGTGAAGGTAGCTTGGGGAGGACCAGCAGGTGGCAATGTGACTTGGGAACTGGAGAGTAAGATGAAGGAGTCTTACCCAGAGTTGTTCGCTTGAGGTATGTTTTCGAGGACGAAAACTCTTTTAGTGGGGGAGAGTTGTAACACCCCGATAATAATATGGTAATTATTTAAATTAAGTTAATAATATATTTATTAATTTAATTAGATAATTGGATTATTATTATTATTATTTTGGAATTATTGAATTATTATTATTATTGGAAAATATATAAGTTGGAATAAGAAAAAGAGTCTCATTTGGAAAAGAAAGTTTTTCACATGAAACAGAGAAGCGATTGAGAAAGCGGAGAAAGGGCAAGAGGAAGAGCTAGAGAGCAAGGGTTGGAGAACGGAAAAGCTTGAAGCTCAAAGATTTGCCGGATTAATCAGGTAAGGGGGGTTTATCGTCGTTTAATGGGTATTATGGGTTAGCATGTAATGGGTAGTGATAAACCGTTGAATTGACCCTAATTGGGATTGTTGAATGCTGAAAATTGTGATGGATATGTTGTGTAAAAACTGAAATTGAACCTGTAATTGAGTGTGTTGTAATTTCCCTAACGTATAGCTTTTTACGGAATTGGAATCGGAGGTCCGGAAGTCCTCCAACGGCGGAAAATGCGGAGAATTCTGCATTCTGCTTTGTGTTAGCGCAGGGACAGCTTTCTGTCTTGCGTTAACCGGTTAACCCAGGGTGTTAACCGGTTAACACTGTTATAAATTGTGAAAAACTGCTGTTTTGTCTGCGTTAACAGGTTAACCCAGGGCGTTAACCGGTTAACACTGTTGCGTTTTGCCAGAAAGTGTGTTTGTGCTGCGTTAACCGGTTAACCCAGGGCGTTAACCGGTTAACACTGTTGAAAAGTGAGAAAATGGACATTTTAATGTTGTGTACATAATTGATGTTTGGCCTATAGTGGCGTATGATGTAATAGGGATTAATTCCCGCTATTTTGAGCAGTATAGGTATTAGTAGAGTGTGCTAATACTGTGGTTGATTATTTGACATGATATGATGTTTTGATACATGTGTTGATGAGGTTTGATAGTATGCATAATGTTGTGAATGTACATGTTATGTATGCAATGGTGAATGGACTGTTGTATGGCTTAGAGTGTGAGCATATGTCCATTGTGGATTTTGTTGTTGATGTTGTATTGCTAAATGATTAGCCTGCATATTGTGGCCTTTAGGGTGGTAGCTGATTCCCACGGTGAGGAATTAGTGAGTTAGTCATTTTGGACTGTTGTTGATGTTGCATGCTAGGTGATTAGCGTGCATAGCATGGCCCATTTGGGGTGGTAGCTAATTCCCATGGTGAGGAATTAGCGAGTGAGTCACTAGGTCTCAAATGAGTGGGACTAGTGGGCTTGGTAGTCGTGCCTGGATTTGGACGGTGAGGTGAACTATATGTTCACAAATAGTCGGTACCGCATGCATGGAGTCTCATTGCATAATTGATATATGGCGTATAATATGAATGGATGTATTCCAGTATTATATGTGTGTTGTGTGTTGTGTGTTGTGATGATGTTGAGTATGATTGAGTTGACATTGCTGTTACTGAATGTGTAATCTGATTTGGGTGATGAAATGTGTTATTTACTTAGCATTACATGATGTTCTATAATGCTTGTTATATCGATTGAGGAACTCACCCTTACAACTATTTTTCAGGTAACGAGCAATGAGTTGAGTAGAAGCTAATGCTTGGAGTCTAGTGTAGTCTCCTTAGTGGGTCGTGCTCTGATAGATGTAACATCGGGATGGGATGTTTTAACTTGTTTTAAATGTTCTATTGTTGGTTATGAACCATTTTACATGTAATGTTTTACATGATTGACGAGATTTCTATCCGTTGCGTTTTATGCAAATGCTTATGTTTTGAATTTAATAAAAGAGCATGACCGTTATATTGGTGAATGGTGTGGAATAATTGTGTGACACCCTTGATTGCATATTACTCTGATTTATATTTGTGGTTTTAAATTAAATAATTGGGGTATTTTTAGAAGGGTGTTACAATGACGACTCTAAAAAGGAAGACTCTGACGATGAAGAAGAGTTATCCCTTTTGACCAGAAGAGTAAAACAACTCTGGAGAAAAAGGAATAATAACCTCAGAAGACCAAGACCCAAGGGAGATCGCTCAGAATCAATTTCCAGAGGTAAGTCAAACAAATAAATAACATGCTCTGAATGTAAGGAAACAGGTCATTACAGAAACGAATGCCCAAAGCTGAAGAAAGAGAACTCCAGAAGAGAAAGTCTTAAGAAAAGCTCATTCAAAACCAAAAAGGGACTGATGGCCACCTAGGACAATAGTGGATCTGATTCCTATGAATCAGACTCTGAAGAACAGGCAAATGTTGCATTTATGGTTATCACCTCTGGAAATACATCAGATAGAGAATCTGATCCTGAAGAGGTATTTTCCAATCTTTCTCGCTCTGACCTTGAATCATGCCTTTCTGAAACTCTAAGCTCATATCAGAAACTTAAACAAAAATTTAAAGCTATAAAAAAGGTTCTTGAAGGAACCATCGAAGAATGTGATAAGCTTGAGATGATAGTTTCAGAACTAAAAGATGAAAATCAAACCTTGACAAAAGAAAGAGACTCCACAAATAAACAATGTTTAAAACTTGAAGAAGCGTTATCTCAATCCCCACAAACTTCTAACACAATAATATATGAATATGAAAAATCTTTTCAAAAGTTTCTGAAAAATAGGATAGAAAGAAGCAGAATGACATCCATGATTTATGGAGTTAGTCGGAATAATAAAAGAGAAATATGGTATGTCCCCAGTGAAGATAAGTCTTCTACAAACGACAAACCAAAATCTTCTTTTTCTTATCACTACACACATGCACAAGCACAACGATTTGATAATACTAGAAAACCCAAAGTTCTAAGAAACTATGGGAAAACTAATCACAAAGGACCCAAAAGATTCTGGGTACCAAAGGATAAGATTGTTTATGTTGCAGATATCTTATGCCGCAGAGTTAAGACACCAATCATGGTACCTGGACTCTGGATGCTCGCAACACATTGTAACACCTCAAAATTTGCCCTCCTCTCTTGGGACTAGCTTAACTTATTGCATTGCATTTTTAGGTCATTAGGCATTGCATTTTTGCATATCATGTGGCAACATAATCAAGTCATCCTCCTAAGTCTTGATCAGAAGATAAAGAGGTTGATATATTCAAGTCAGAGCTGCAAGGGTTCATTGAATGGATCACTAGCCATCTGAGGACGGTGCTACAAATTAGGGTTTCCTGGTGCCTCAAGGAGATTGAGCTTCATCTTGGTTGAAATGGTACATCATCATCATCATGGTATTATCATCACCAAGGGATTCATTGAGCTTGATCAGATGCCTTGGGATTAGGGTTTTGACCTCTGGTCAACCCTAATCATCTGCATTGTGCCAATCAGGGTTTTGCAAGGAGATGGGGTTTTCAATGGATATGGGGATCATCATATGGTTATATTGAGCTTGTGGAAGCTAGGGTTTCATGGTTGAGCCATTTCATCAGGAGTTTGAGGCTCAAGATCATCAATGCAAAGCCAATTTATCTATCAGTCAGAAAAAGTCAACCAGGGGTCAACTGATGGATTTGGAGGTGTTATTGGAGATTTGTTGAAGAAGAATTGTGGAAAATTATTGAAGATTGCAACTGTTGAAGCTTGAGCATGTTCATGGCATTTTGAGATTTCTTCGAGTTTAAGCACTGTTGAGCTAAAGCCTTGCCTTCATTCATCTTCTGCATCATCATAGATCATCTGTTTGCATGATTGGAGCCTTGAGACCAGCAAATCAAGTTTCTGCATCTTCATCAAGGTGAAATTCGATTGCTTTAATTCTTCCAATTGCCATGTGTATTTGATAGATCTTTTGTTGCTGAGCATGATGAACTTTGAATCGTGCATTTTCATTAGGTTTTGAGAAAGATATCTTGATTTAAAGTTTGGTTGTTAGAACTTAATTTGATCGATCCTTTTGATATGAGTAAAATTAGAACAAATCAATGCTGGATTAGTGTTGTGCATGTTGAGATGATTCGATCCATATAATTTTTATGCATTTCTGTGAGAGTTGGATCTTGGTGATGAAGAACAGTATGAACATGCTATGAATGCTAGGTTTTCGTTTCCAGATGCTCCTTTGATCCAGTTGCCCGCGCCTTTGCATGTTTTTCCTTGTTTGTAAGCCATGTGACCAATAGCAGTGCGCCACATATTTAAATGAAACACAGAGTTTCATTAGGCGCACGCTCCATTTTGAAATTCGACATGGTTCGAATCCGGCCTCAGGCATTCCCCATGTTTGGCTTGTTATTTTTTCTCATATGTGTTAATCATATTCATGTGCTTCCATTTCATTTTTTTTATTTTTCCTTCACATTAAAAAATCAATAACTCACAAAATAATAATCCAATCAACATGAGATTTTTTGTGCTATGATCCTTGTGATGTCTTCATTTTTTTGATGATTTTTAATAAATTTGTGCACGGCTGGAAAAAATAATTGCCTAGGGTTTGTTGTCACATGCCATTCCTTACACATAGCTTGCCATTTCATTTGTGAAATCATGATGGTTGATCCAAAATTCTTGAAATTTTATATGCATAATCTAGACTCATTCCTGGTCATTTTGGTGTATAGTTTGTGATTTTTGCATTCCTGGATTGTGAGTTATGATGTGATCATTGGAGGTGTGACAATGTATGTCACACCATTTCTTGTCCTACTTCTTGATTTTATTTGCCATGCCATATGAACTTGAAATGATCTGAATTTTTGTATGTTGATACTTCTGGATATTAGGTTCACTTGTGAAGTTTTGTGGTTTTTTGAATGCATTTCCAATTTGATTGAGAATTTCCTTTCTGTTTGACCAATTGTGGACTTTTTGTGAGTCATGATTTTAGATGTTTTGTGAAATTCTTAATATGTATTGGATGGACTTGAAATTTTGTGGAGTGATTATAGACACATTGAAGTTCATCATGGCTTTGGTTTGGTGCATTTATCATGTTCCTACAATGTTTTATGCTTGCTTGAAGTTGATGCATGATTGTGTGCCTTGTATGAGCTTATTTGAACATGCCTTGACTTAGGGAATTTAATTGACTTGCTTCAAATTGTCCAAATGACTTGAAATTTGGTGTGATGATCCTTTAATGAGTGTTGTCTAGCCATGATTTTTCCTGGGATTTATTGAATTATTTTTGATTGAGTTTGGATTGAATCATTCTGTTTGGTTCTATGAGGTTCTAACTTGCATGTTTTACCATGATTGATGTATGAAATGAAATTGATGAATGATATGAACATGAGACCAATTGGATTTGTTTCTTATTTGATTGAACTTGATTTTTGCCAATTTTCATGTTCTGTTTTGAAATATTTCTCCTCCTTTGACCCTAGGCTTTGTCCTAGGGGCTTGCTTCTCATGTTTGAGTTGTGTTTTCAGGACAAAAAGCATATGGCATGGAGGAATTAATTCACTTGGCTTGAGTTGCTCATTTGATTGATGTTGATTAACATTAAGTTTGTTTTGTAGGTGGCTTCTAAGTCATTTGTGTTGAGCATTGGCTTATGCTTTGCTTGATGCATTGCTTGTGTACATTTAATTGTTGACTTTTAGTTTGTCTGTTTGACTGTTTGAGCTATGTACTGACTGAATTAGATTGATTTCAGGTACCTTAGTTGCTATAGTTCATTGTGAACTTGATTTTTGCTGTGGCTTGGTTGCTTAACCAATTGAGGTAGCATCACTAACTCCATGTAGTCTGGAAGACCTGGCCTGTTACTTGGCCAGGCACCTGTCTGAAGTCCTCCTTAAGAGGCAATGGTTGTGATTGTTTATCTTTGTCCCCAAGCAGGAAAAGACCTTGAATAAGGCAATTGGCAGACACAAGAGATGTGCAATCCATCTCCTGCTATTCTTGTTGAGTCATCCCTCTGCTCACACAACTGGTGTTGATGCATTGAGGATACTAACCCAAGATCCTTGTACAGTTGTACAGTTGAGTCAGTGTCATGAGTGTAGAAGGGTTCCCACTTTCTGAACCCACACTTCTTTGTCTTGAGCTCTCCCTGGCCAGGGATAAGAGCTGTGAGGCACACCCCTCACTTCCTATTTCATCAGCTTCACCCTAACTCTCAATGTTAGGGTTAAGAGCTAACATCACCCTGATACAGTTGGCTTGCTTTTGCAGCCTAACCCTTGTTTGAGCCACCTTTGTCTGTATATAATGTGTGCTAATTGTGAATGTTTGCTTTGTTTTGATTGTGCTTGCATGCTTTGCTTTGCCTGGTTAGGATTAGCTTGCTGCTGTGCAAGTAGATAGAAAACTCAACCTAGGACCATTGTGGAATACATGATAACTATTAGGCTCGAGTCAGTCTCCCTTCTAGTTGGTCATTTCCCAGTCTCTGGTTAGGAGAAAGTTTCTCCCCTGTTAAGGGGAACTACGTTGCCCTGATCCTCATACTAGATGAGGTACGTAGGCAGGAGATCGTGCGAGATCTCTCCGGGCACCCTTTTCTCTTTTTGTTGTGTGTTGACGTCTCAGCGTCTCTTTTGGTTTGTGTAACTATTAGGCTCGAGTTCCCGACTCCCTAGTAGTTTGTTTGCTTATCCCTTTCTCCCATGTTAAGGGGAACTACGTTGCCCTGATCCTCATACCAGATGAGGTACGTAGGCAGGAGATCGTGCGAGATCTCTCCGGGCACCCTTTTGCTTTTTGTGTGTGTTTGCTTGACAGTTGCTAGGCTCGAGTTCCCGACTCCTTAGTAACTTGTTGTTTGTTTGTCTTTCTTGTGTGTGTAGGAGATGGATGTAAGCCCAGCAATTGGCATTCCGTATCCTCTTGTTGTGTGCTTGGAGTCCGGTATAAGTCCATCAAGTGGCATCTGGTTTCCAGTGTGGGTTTGTTTGGTTCGGAAGCTGATGTAAGTCCAGCGATTGGCGTTCGGGTTCCATGTTTGCCTGTTTTGTGTTTTGAGTTGTTTCGGCGTGCGTGAGCCGAACTACGGTAGCTCTGATTCTCGTTCCAGACGAGATACGTAGGCATAGGATGCGATATCCTAGCGAGCCCTCTCCCCTCTTCTCCCACCTGTGTTATCTTCAGTGTTTGTGTGTGATGTTTGTTTTAGCGTTTCCTTTCCCTCTTTTGGGATAAATAACGCACGGTGGCGGCTCTGTGTTTGTTTTGTTTCAGCCCGCCGGTTATTTTTCGCGGATGCGACAGCTGGCGACTCTGCTGGAGACTTATAGAAGTTGACCTATTGCTGGTCCATCTTCCCTAAGCGAGTCCCTCCTAGCGTTCTAGGATAGTTTAGGTTGCTTGTGTTGCTCTATTTATTGCATTTATTATTCTGTTGTGTATATATTTGCATAAATATTTGCATGCATCATACTATCATGTTGCTGTCCTCTGTACAGGCGGTTCCTATGATTTGGGGTGGGTGTTCTGAGTGAGGCCCAATACCCAGGCCTGAGTATACACCTAGGATTAGAGTGGTCTCATGTTTCTTCACATGTTGTACGACATGATGAGGAGACGTGTCACCACAGCCGGACGAGGTTCATCTGAGAGAGTCCTTCCGGGTGGAGTTATTCCACTTAGGTTGGATTATCTCATCTGAGCTATTGACTTCGGTGACCGTTCTTTCCCGGATCTTTGGATTAGACGATCTTAAGAGAGCTGCAACGGCACACCCGAAAGGGCAAACCCGTTGAGTATCTCTGCCCGATTGTCGAGACTATTATCCGCCTTAGGACGACCTGATTAGAATTTACCTGTGAGGGGAGGGTGATTCTTCAAATGCATGTTCAGATGGTAACTTTGATGATGACTATTGGTTCCGTTGATCAGAGTCATATTTATAAGTCGGATTTATGGACCTTTTGTTTCCGAGACGTCAGGGTTCTGTCCGTGCTATTTATTAGTGGGGATCCGTTTATTTCGGGATTCCCCGGGCCGATTCAGAGATTGTTGTGGTTATCTGCTCAGAGATTGTCTGGTGATGATGGTGATGTATCCTTCAGTTCCGTTTATTTCAGAACCCTGAGTCGGAATTATGGTTAATCAGTACCTCAGATGGTGGTGATCAGTTCAGAGATCAGGCTTCAGTACAACAAATGTTCAGATGACTTGGAGGATGGCACTATGCATTGCATTCACGCATCAGCATCATCCACATTTTGCATTCATCAGCGTCTAACTCATTGTAACACCTCAAAATTTGCCCTCCTCTCTTGGGACTAGCTAATATATTGCATATCATTTTTAAGTCATTAGTCATTGCATATTGCATATCATGTGGTTACATTGTGCAAGCCATTCTCCCAAGTCTTGGTCAGAAGATGAGGAAGTCAAAGTGCAAGCTAGGGTTTCATTGGACTGGTCATTAATCATCTGAGGATGTGGGGGTCCAAATTAGGGTTTTGTGGTTCTCAAGGAGATTGGTCCTCATCTTGTTTGAAATGATTCATCATCATCATCATCATGGTTTGTCATCATCAAGTGTGGGAGCATATTCTTTGAGATTAGGGTTTTGACCACTGGTCAACCCTAATCAGTTGCATTGGGCCAATTAGGGCATGATCAGGAGATGGGGTCTATGATGTATATGGGGATCATCCCATGGTTTTATTGAGATTATTGAGGCTAGGGTTTCATCCTAGGGCCATTTCATCAGAGGATTGGGGCTCAGATTGATCAATGCATTGCCAAATTCATCTATGAGTTGAAAAGTCAACTATGGTCAACTGTGCTTGATTTTATGGATTTGGAGGTGGGAGAGAGTTGGATATACTTCATTCATGTTGAAACAAGTGTTATTTGACATTTCAAAACTCAAGAATGGAGAAAATAAAGTCAGGACAAAAATTGCCAAAAATAGAAAGTGACTTGTAATGGAAGTTTCCAAAAATGGAAAGTTTTTTACCTCAAATTTACATGTCCAAGGAAGCTTCAAATGAAAATTTGTTCAACATGAAAGTTGTAGATCTTGTTCTTAACTTTCTAAAAAGTCCAAGAACTTGAAAATCCCATGTATGGTTGGCAAGTTATGGTCCATTCAATTTCAAAAATGACCCATAATCAAAGTGGCATAACTTCCACATGGAGTGTCCAAATTGAGGGATCTTTTTATGTGCAAACTCCATTTGACATGTACTTTCATGGTGCATAATTGGAATTCATCAAAAATGGTCAATACAAAAAGTCAATTTTCAAGTGTACAGTTAAAGATCCAAGGGCAAAATGGTCCAACTTGAGAAATAATGGGAATTTTGGAATGGGAGTTTTTGCAACACCTCACATTTGCCAATTGGAGATGGTTTGAACAGTCATAAGCTTGCAAAGTCCAATATTTGGTTAAGTCATTTTGGAATTGTACTTGAAAATACACAATTTGGCATAGCATAGTGAAAATGAAAATTACAAGGCCAATTGCCATGAGACAAGTGCCAACACATCACAAATGACATTTTGAGGATGTGTGAGCTGTCATACAGCTGTCATGGGCCCCAGGGTGAAAAGACATTTTTGCCCTTGTTTTGTAAAAATCCACATTATGCTAATCAAGCCATTTTGGTTAATTAGTGATTAAAGAGTGGATTAAACTAGAGTATTTAAACTTAATCATAACTGAATGTTGATTACAATCACAATTGGCAAGAATTCACAACAAACTTTCCCTCCAAATCTCAAGAATCTCAAGAATCTCATTTTCACATTTTGGATCAAAACTCAACCAATTCTCCACCAAAATCCAAAATTCTTTTTGATTTGTGCTCCAATCATCTTCCTCTCCAACTGTTTTGAGGAAATTGTGCAAGAAAACCTCCCATTCGTGACTGTCCAAGGCATGTGCATTCATGGAGTTTTGTGATTTTTTGCAATTGAAGCATTGCTGAGCCGCTACAACTGTTCCAATCACCTTCCTGCACCATTTGCTTCACCTGTTTCACATGAACTAAGGCTGGAACGCGTGCAATCTCAACTGTCTTCGATTTAAGGTGAAAATTCGAACATCATCATTTCTTAAATTGTTATATGTTTTTGAAAGATCGTGGAACGTAGAATACGATGCAAGTTGTGGTTTGTGGATTGGTAGCTTGTAGAGAGAGATATGTTGATTTTTAGTTTTGATGACAAACCTTTAACCGCTCGATCCGTGAGATATAGTGAGAGTTAGGCAATTTCGTTTACATATTTGGAATCCTCATGCTCAGACCTTTCCAATGGATATCTGTTTGTTAAGCTTGGTGAAGTTTTGATGTTCTTGAGTTTTTGTGTTTGCTGGAAAATTTCTTGAGTAAAAGTGATGAACAAGCCGTGTTTGATCCTGAATTGTCTTGGCCATTTTCAAACTCGTGTTTGCCTCCAAAACCGGCCAACCACAAAGCGCCAGCAAATAAATGAGATACTACACCGTTTTTGGCCTGGCTGAGCTACTTACAATCGTGCCACTGCAGCTTAAAAAATCATATTAATCCACTTAATTCATTAATAATTATTTCATAAAATTAACAAAACTTCTAAAAATCCTAAAAAATTCATTATTAATCCAAAATTAGTGAGACTTTTTTTGATAGATCCCAAATTTTGTCTAGAATTTTATAGGCATGGTACCATAAGTTGTGCTTGGAGAAATTTTGACTTGGCCTATTGATATTTGACTTGTGTACATTTTTTGCATGCTTCACCATATCTATCATGAAATGCTCATACTTGTAAATAAATGAATGAAAATTTTTGTGCTTATTCTAGACACATTGATGGTGATTTCCATGTATTGTTTGTAATTTTTGGGTACTTGGTTGAATAGATATGATTTTTTGAATAGAGGTGTGACAATTTGTGTCACACCTAGCTAGGTCAACTTTCTGATTTTATTTGCATGACCTAGGGTTGTTGGATTGAGTTGAAATTTTGCATGAATGATCATTGATGTGTCAAGATAACATGTCAATTTTTCTGGAATTTTTGATGGAGTTTTCAATTTGATTGATAATTTTCTTCACTGTATGCTCATTTTGCAACATTGTGTGACACATGTTTGTATTTTGTTTGTGAAATTCTCATATGGTACTGGATGGATGTGAAATTTGGTATGTTGATTTTAGACACATTATAGGACATCATGCTTTTGGTCCCATTCATTTATAATATGTTGTCACTGTTTTATGAATTATTGAAGTGAATGCTTGTGTTGATGCCTTGAATGGGCTTGAATAATTGTGTCTGGATTTCTTGATTTTCATTGACCTACTTTCTTTTGTCCAATTGAGCTGAAAATTGATATACTATACATTGAATGTGTCCTGTTTAGGTGTGAATTTTTGTGGAATTTTTGGAATTGTTTTGGTATGCTTTTGATTGAAGTCATTCTGTTGGGACATTTGATGTTGCATTTGACCTAATTTGACATGTTTTGGTCATGAAATGATAATGGAGAATGGTATAAGCATGGGATCAATTGCATTTGCTTTTGAATTGGTTGAATGTGATTTTGGATTGGTTTTACTTGCTGTTTAGGATTTTTTATCCCCTTTAGACCCTAGGCTTGGCCTAGTGGTCTTGTTTCTCACATTTGGTTTGACTTTTCAGGTTAAAAGTGCAAAAGGGTTAAGGAGAATGCTTCAAGTCAATTAAATTGAGATTGTTTGATGCTTGTGAACTAATTTCATTTTGTTTTGTAGGTTGTGATGCTTGAGCTTGAGCTTATAGTTTGCATTTATGTGCATTGACTTGTGATTGTCTGTATAGATTAACATTTGCTGTTTATTGTTGGTTTGTCTGAGTACTGATGATACTTGATTGATTTCAGGTACATTTAGTTGCTTACAGTTCCTTGAGAACTTGCTTGCTGTTGCTTGGTTTTTAAACCAATTGAGGTAGGACTTCTATTCTCCATGTAGTCTGGAAGACCTGGCCTGTTACTTGGCCAGGCAAACTGTCTGAAGTCCTCCTTAAGAGGCGATGTTTGTGCTTGTTTACATTTGTGCCAAGCAGGTAAAGACCTTGATTAAGGAAATTAGTGGATCATAGAGATATGCAATCTATCTCCCACTATTCTGTTGAGTCGTCCCTCTGCTCACACCACTGTGTAGATGCATTGGGACACAAACCCAAGATCTTGTACTTTGTACAGTTGTGTCAGAGTCTTTGAGCGTAGAAGGGTCCCATCTTTCTGAACCCACACTCCTTTGTCTGAAGCTCTCCCTGGACAGGGATAAGAGCTGTGAAGTCTAATCTTCACTCACCTTTCATCTAGCTTCACCTTAGCCCCTCAATGGCAAGGTTAAGAGCTAACACTACCCTTGTACAAATGACTTGCTTAGGCAGTCGAACCCTTTGTTTGAGCCTCACTTGACTGGATATAGTGTGTGCTTTGTGAATATTTGTTTGAAATGCTTGTTTTGATTTGTTTATGCTTGCATGCTTGCTTTCTTCCTGGATAGGATTAGCTTGCTGTTGTGCAAATAGGTAGAAACCATAACATAGGGCAATGATGCATGATAACACTAGGCTCGAGTACAGCTCCCTGGTAGTGTGTCTTCCCTTTGTTTCTGGTTAGGAGATAGTCTTTTTCCCCTGTTAAGGGGAACTACGTCGCCCTGATCCTCATACCAGATGAAGTACGTAGGCAGGAGACCGTGCGTGGTCTCTCCGGGCACTTTTTTTTCTTTTTGTGCATGTTTGTTTGACAGTTGCTAGGCTCGAGTTCCCGACTCCTTAGTAACCTGTTGTCTGTTTGTGCTTGTGTGTCAGGATATGGATGTAAGACCAGCGATTGGCTATCCGTATCCTGATTGTGTTTGTTTGGTTCGGAAGCTGACGTAATTCCATCGAGTGGTTGTCGGGTTCCCTGTTTGCCTGTTTGGGTGCGTGTGTTGTTTGGCATGCGTGAGCCGAACTACAGCAGCTCTGATTCTCGTTCCAGACGAGATATGTAGGCATAGGATGCGATGTCCTAGCGAGCCCTCTTCCTCTTAACCCCCACCTGTGTTGTTTTCGGTGTGTGTGTGTGTGATGTTTTAGCAACCTATTCTTTCTTTTAGAACGTGGATCCCGTCGAGTACGACGGACGTGAGGGGTGCTAATACCTTCCCCTTGCGTAACCGACTCCCTTACCCTTTCTCTTTGGTCGCGAGACCATGCTTTTTCCAGGTTTCTCTGAGCGTTTCCTTTCCCTATTTTGGGATAAATAACGCGCAGTGGCGGCTCTGTTTGTGTTTTTGTTTTAGCCCGCCGGTTGTTTTTCGCGGATGCGACAGCTGGCGACTCTGCTGGGGAAGACAGGATGTTGACCTGCGCTGGTCCATCTTCCCTAAGCGAGTCCTTCCTAGCGTTCTAGGATAGTTTAGGTTGCTTGTTTTGCTTTATTTATTTGCATTTATTATTCTAACCAATGTATATATTTGCATAAATATTTGCATGCATCATACTATCATGTTGTCGTCCTCTGTGCAGGTGGTTCCTCTGTTGTGGGGTGGGTGTTCTGAGTGGGGCTAAAACCCAGGCCCGAGTGTACACCTAGGATTAGCGTGGTCTCACGTCGCTCACATGCCGGTTGGGTACATTGTTGCGACGTGACATACCACAAGCCGGACGAGGTTCATCTGAGAAGTGCTCTTCCAGTGGGGTTTTCCACTTTGGTTGGGTTATCTCTTTTGGGCTGTTGACTCTGGTGACCGATCATTTCCCGGATCTTTGGTTTAGACGATCTTAAGGGAGCTACAATGGCACACCCGAAAGGGCAAACCCATTGAGTATCTCTGCCCGATTGTCGAGACTATTATCCGCCTTAGGATGACCTGATTAGAATTTACCTGTGAGGGGAGGGTGATTCTTACAGATGCATGTTCAGATGGTGACTTTTGGTTCCGTCGATCAGAGTCCTATTTATAAGTTGGATTTATGGTCATTTATTGCCGAGACGCCGGAGTGCTGTCCGTGGTATTTATCAGTGGGGATCCGTTTATTTCAGGATTCCCCGGGCCGAGTTATTTATCAGTGGGGATCCGTTTATTTCAGGATTCCCCGGGCCGATTTAGAGATTGTGGGTATCTGTTCAGAGATGGCTTGGTGATGATGATGATGATGATGTATCTATCTTCCGTTTATTGCGGAACCCGTGGGTCAGATTTGTGGTTACATATTCCCTCAGATGGTGATGATCAGTTCAAAAACCAGGTTTCAGTGCAGAGGATCAGATGGCTTGGAGGATGGCAATGCATTGCATTCATTCATCAGCATCATTACATCTTGCATTTATTTGCATCTAACACATGTTTACCCATATGCAGGGACCCTTTTGATCGAGATCCTGGTTGAGAGACTTTCTGCTCAGATATGAGAAGACCCGGTTTGAAGGATGATGTTGCCTATAGCTTCTTTGACCCAGAGATCAGTGTGCTGAAGGATATGATAGCTTTGATCGCACCCGACCATGTGGGGTTGTTTCGTGAGATGTATGGGGGTATTCTGAAGATGGTTTTCAGACTCACTGACAGAGACAGGAGCGCCATTCATACTCTTCTCCAGTTCTATGATCCTGAGCTGAGGTGTTTTATTTTCCCAGACTACTTACTCGGGCCATTGATGGAGGGTTATGCTGATATTTTGGGCCTTCAGATCAGAGATCAGGTTCCTTTCTATGCTACCAAGGAGGAACCTGATATTGGAGGGATTGCCCGTGCTCTTTATTTGAGTCCGGAGACGGTGAGGGGTAATCTGAAAGAGAAGGGGAAGTTGCCTGGTTTTCATCTCAGTTTCCTAGAGGCTAAGGCTAAGGAGCAGGCAGAGTTGAGTAACTGGAGAGCTGTTTGTGCTTTGATTGCTGCGGGCATTTATGGGGTCGTTCTGTTCCCTAACCAGAAGAACTTCGTGGATATTAATGCCATTCGCTTGTTTGTTCGAGGAAATCCTATTCCCACCTTGATTGGAGATGTCTATTACTCGGTCCATAACCGGAACGAGAAGAGGCGTGGGGGTTTGATTCGATGCTGTGCTCAGTTGCTATACAAGTGGTTTATGGGTTATTTGCCGTCCAAGGGTGCTTTTGTTCTTCTGGGCCAGAATGTTAATTGGGCGACCAAGCTGATGGGTTTGAGGGCCAAAGACATAGATTGGACTCACAGTAGTGGGGTTGGACAAGACTTTATCTGCAGCTGCAGGGGTTTTCCCAATGTACCGCTTATAGGAGTTCAGGGTTGCATTAATTATAACCCGACACTTCTTAAGAGGCAGATGGGATTTGCTATGGAGCTTCCTCCGTACAAAAGTGAGGTTCAGGAATCTGTGTACTTCCCAATTGAGGGCAATTAGGCCAGGGTGAAGCAGGTATCCGAGGCATGGCGCAGCATTCTAAGGAAAGGCAAGGTTTCTTGGGGTAGAGCTAATAACAGATCTTTTCCTCCATTCGATGACTGGCTCAGTAAGAGAGTGGAGCTTACTTGTCTACCGTTTCCTATGGTTGATCCTTGGTATCCGTTGATTGAAGAAACTCCTTCTACTGTTAGTATGGATGAGTTCTTAGAGATGAAGCGGGAGAGAGATCAGGTGCTTGCGGAGAAAGCGGAATTGGAGATGAGTGTTGCTCGGGTTCAGAGGGTTAATCAGGAGATCAGAGTGAAGATGGAAGATCAAGACAAGCGACATGCCTTGGAAGCCAAGCGCTTTGAGATGGATACTGCCTATTATGGGAAGATCAGCCAAGCCTTAGCATCGTCCAACAGGGAGCATGACATCACTAAGGAGAAGCTATCTAGAGCTACAAAGGTCATTGAGGATGAGAAGAGGAGGCAAATCCTCGTGAGAGATCAGAGGGACGACAGGGTCCGAGTTCTCATTGCTGAGTGGGAGGCCAAGCTGAAGGTTAAGGAATCAGAAAACATGAAGATCATCGCCGAGAGGGATCATTACATTGCTGAGATGAGATCATTACTTCAGGCAGATGAAGATTCACCAGAAAGAGGTGGGAGATTACAGCAGGAGAATGCAGAGCTCAGGTTCGCCGCAGAGTTCGCAAGGATGGAAGATGAGATAGGGCCATCTGTGGGACCCTCATCCAGCTAGATCTTTCATTTGTTGTGGATTACCGTCAGGCTTGTTGACGGAATCTATTTGCTTGTATTTCTTTCCTGATTCTGGAGGATTGTATTTGAATTTTATCTGATTTGATGTATGACTATGACACCATTGTGCATTTTGGCTATGTGATGTTGATTTTCATTCAGTGATCAATCTTCAAGCTTTATTTGCTTTATCGTATGCACTCACACAAGCACACACATGGTTGGGGGTATTTTTGCTAAATCATATATCTCCGATCTGCACGATGAAATCAAATGCTGATTATCAAAATATTGATGTCGGATTATTATTTGTCTCGATGATGCCAGGATCGAGAGATAAAGTGTTCCTCATGTGGATAAACACTGCATTCATGCATTGATCATAATAACTTGTGTTTTGTTTTGCAGGTACCTGTTTCTAACGTGCTTGATTGTTTCAGGAATCATTGCTCGTGCTCGCAGAACTGTACCTTTGCACTCAACCCGACCTCACAGATACTTCACCAGACGCAATACTCCTAGACTCATGGATCTTCCCAACACAGACATCCTCGAGCTGAAGGACAAAATGAATGAGCTGATCAACATCATGCAAGGCTTTGCAGTTGGTCAGAAGGCTCTAGCAGACAAAGTTGAAAAGCTCGAGCGGGCTTCTGCAGCAAACAGCGGTGTGAACCTGGATGGTGTCTCCAACCAGGGGTTGGGTTCTCGTGATGGCGGTAAGAGGACGACTGTTGGTGTTGTGAACAATGCCGCTGGTTTTGGTGGTGCCGGTGGTCAGCCTGGGCCGGGTCAGAATCTGAAGGACGGTCTGTTGCCTCCATTCTACGGGTTTGATGACGACAGAGAGGAAGACAGGGAGGCTGATCAATTCTCAATGCATAATGAACCGTTCGTTCCTTACGGTGCTCCGCCTCAGAACAAGGAGATTCAGCTGCTGGCTGAAAAGATCAAAGTGCTTGAAAGTTATGCCACTCCTGGGGTGGTTAACATGTCGAATATGGGGCTTGTTGAGGGGATTGTGATCCCGCAGAAGTTTAAAGCGCCCACGTTTGACCGATATAATGGGAGTTCTTGTCCTGAGACTCACCTGCAGGCCTTCGTCCGCAAAATTTCTGCATATACTATGGATCAGAAGCTGTGGATGTACTTTTTCCAGGACAGCCTGTCCGGAGGTTCCCTGGAATGGTATACCAAGTTGAAATCCTCGGACATTAAGAATTGGCAGGATCTTGGGGACGCGTTCTTCAAGCAATATCAATTTAATGCTGACATGGCTCCGAGCCGTACCCAGCTGCAGGGTATGTCTCAGAAGAACAATGAAGGGTTTAAGGAGTATGCTCAGCGGTGGAGGGAATTGGCTGAAAGAGTGAAACCTCCTCTTGTTGATAGGGAAATGTCGGATCTGTTCATGGGGACCCTGCAGGGGGCCTTTGCCGAGAGGATGGTCGGATGCCCTGTTACGAATTTCGCTGACATTGTGGTGGCCGGTGAACGGATAGAAAGTTGGCTGAAATTGGGGAAAATTCAGGGTACTGCTTCTGCTTCTTCTTCAGGGTCAAAGAAACCATTCGGTAATGGTGGGCAGAGGAAGAAAGAAGGGGATACCATTGCTGTGTACTCACAACGAGGACCCAGTAGGGACCGTTACTTCCAGCACAATGCTGCAGTAACCATTCCTGCTGAGTCTCAGCCTGCACAATCGCAACAGCAGCAACAACCACAACAAAGACAGCCTTTTCAACAAAGGCCACAGAGGGCCGGGTACCAAGTCAGGGGCCGGATGAATGATAGGCAGTTTGACAGGCCTCCGGTGACTTATTCTTTTTTGCTGAAGAAATTGCAAGACCTTGGGCTGGTACAGTTGAGGACGCTGGCACCTTTGAGACCTGATCAAAGGCCAGCTAGTTATAATGAGAACGCAAAATGCGAATTCCATTCGGGTGCTCCCGGACACAACGTAGAGGACTGCAAAGCTTTTAAGCACGTAGTCCAAGACCTGGTGGATTCGAAAGCGATCAACTTTGCACCATCTCCCAATGTTAATGCCAATCCCATGCCCGCGCATGGTCAAGGGGGAGTGAATGCCATTTCTGCAGAGAGTAGGTTTGGGCTGTCTACTGTGGATCAGTTGAAGACTCCGTTGGCTGAGGTTAAACGGCAGTTATTGTTGAATGGGGTCTATCCGGGCTGTGTCCATGAGTGTGCTGAGTGCACTGTCTCTGTCAATGGGTGTGAGCTTCTGAGGAAGAATGTCCAGGGCCTGATGGACGAGGGGAGTATCTTGATTGAGAGAGCTGATAACGAAAAAGAGGAGGTCTCCACCATAACAATCTATTTCGATCCGGTGGATTTGTCGAACCTTGCTGAAGCGGCTCCAGTTACCATCACGGTACCTGGACCAATTCCTTACGACAAAGATGATGTCGTGCCGTGGCATTATGGTGGGGAAGTGTACTGTAATGGGGAGAAGATAGAAGAGCAATCTGCAAGTGAAACCACTGTGCTAAAGGTGGATAATGCCGGTACCAGCGGTTTCACTCGCAGTGGGAGATTGTTTGCTCCTGATGCGTTGAGGAGAGGAGAAGAAGAAAAAGATAAAAAAGAAAAGGCCGAGGCTTTAGCCAGGGCGAAAGGGAAGGTTGTGGTTGATAATAGTACTCCTGTGGTGACACCGGCGCCTGCGGGGTCGGAAAGTAAACTTGATGATGATGCTGAAGAATTTCTGAGAATCATCAAAAAGTCAGAGTATAAGTTGGTTGATCATTTGCAGCAGACTCCTTCCAAAATATCCATTCTGTCTTTGCTGTTAAGCTCTGAGGGGCATAGAGAGGCTTTATTGAAAATTCTGAAGAAGGCCTATGTTCCTCAGGAGATTACAATAAATCAATTGGAAACTGTGGTGTCCAATGTTCATGCCAGCCATAGGCTGGGTTTCACTGATATGGACTTGACGGTGGATGGAAGGAATCACAACAGGGCTTTACACATTGCTATGGAATGTAAAGGAGCCGTGCTTTCGCATGTGCTGGTTGATACCGGCTCCTCTTTAAATGTGTTACCAAAGAAGGCTCTGGCGAAGCTTAACTGTGATGGGTTGATTCTCACTCCGACTGATTTGATTGTGAGAGCATTCGATGGGTCAAAGCGGGCCGTGTTTGGAGAGGTAGAGCTGCCAGTGAAGATTGGCCCGGAGGTGTTTAAGTCGACTTTCTACGTCATGGATATTCAGCCGGCATACAGTTGCTTGTTGGGTAGGCCGTGGATTCATGCTGCTGGGGCAGTAACCTCGACTTTACATCAGAAATTGAAATACATCTGGGAGGGCCAAGTCGTCACTGTGTGCGGGGAGGAGGACATCTTTGTCAGCCACCTGTCCTCGTTTAAATACGTGGAAATGGACGGCGAGATCTGGGAGACGCCTAGCCAGGCATTTGAAACCGTCAAGGTGGAGAATGCTCTGTTTGCTAAAGAGGAGGAGAGACCATCCATTGCTTCATACAAGCAGGCTGCTGAGGTGGTTAAAAGTGGAGAAGCTCCTGGTTGGGGCAGAATGATGGATGTCTCCGCGAAGAAAGATCGCTTTGGAGTGGGGTACCAGCCGGGCCGAGGCTCAGGGCAAGGCAGAGGACGTCGTACGTCAGTCACATTCACAAGTGCCGGAATGCTGGATCCGGATCACATCTGCATGATGAGTGAAGATGCTGATAGTGACTGCGACATGGACCGGTGGATAAAGTCGTGCGCACCAGGGATGGGAATCCAGAACTGGAAGGCTGAAAAGATCATCCGGGTCACTCTGCTGGAAAAGTAATATTTTTCTTGTTTTCATTTTATATGCATGAAAGCCATACGTGTTGCCCGACATGTAATGGTTCATTGTAAGGGCCACCTCATGTTTAATTTGCAGATTCACATCATTAATAAAAGGATGTTTTTCAGTCAAAAGCGGTGTTCCCTGTTTTTCGTTTATTTTTGCAGTTAAAAATAATAAAAACAAAATAAAAATGGCAATGTTTTCATTTTTCTTTTTCAATTTTGTCTCACACCGGTTCTAAAGCAATGCATGAATCAACATTCATGCAGATGCGATTCTTCTCCGGATCTCATTGATAACAATCCTGTTACACCCTTGTATGACTTCGACAATCCAATCTATCTTGCTGAAGAAGAAGACGAAGAAGATTGTGAACTGCCAGGGGAATTAGCCAGGTTGTTGAAACAAGAGGAGAAGGTGATTCAGCCGCAAGAAGAGCCGATTGAGGTTGTGAACTTGGGTACCGACGAGGTTAAGAAAGAAGTGAAAATCGGGGCTGCTTTGGAGGAAAGTGTAAAGAGCAGATTGGTAGTATTGTTGAAAGAGTATGTCGACATCTTTGCCTGGTCTTATCAAGATATGCCAGGGTTGGATACCGATATCGTTGTGCACAAGCTACCGTTGAGATCAGATTGTCCTCCAGTGAAGCAGAAGTTGCGCAGAACTCGACCTGACATGGCGATGAAAATCAAAGAGGAAGTGCAGAAGCAGTGGGATGTTGGGTTCCTTGTTGTTACTAATTATCCGCCATGGGTTGCAAACATTGTGCCAGTCCCGAAGAAAGATGGGAAGGTGAGAATGTGTGTGGACTACCGAGACTTGAACAGAGCTAGTCCGAAAGATGATTTTCCACTTCCTCACATTGATGTGTTGGTAGACAATACAGCTCAATTCTCGGTGTTTTCCTTCATGGATGGCTTTTCTGGCTATAATCAAATTAAAATGTCGCCAGATGATATGGAGAAAACAACGTTCATCACACCGTGGGGTACCTTTTGTTACAAGGTGATGCCATTCGGTCTCAAGAACGCCGGTGCTACTTATCAGAGGGCCATGGTGACTTTGTTTCATGATATGATTCATCATGAAATTGAATGCTATGTTGATGACATGATAGCAAAGTCCCAGACAAAAGAGGGGCATTTGGTAGATCTGGCCAAGTTGTTCGACCGGTTGAGACAGTTCAGACTGAGGTTGAATCCGAACAAGTGCACATTCGGAGTGCGGTCCGGTAAATTGCTGGGGTTCATTGTGAGCGAGAAAGGAATCGAGGTTGATCCTGCAAAAGTAAAAGCGATAAGAGAAATGCCTGAACCGAGGACGGAGAAAGAGGTTCGTGGTTTCTTAGGTAGATTGAACTACATTTCACGGTTCATATCTCACCTAACAGCCACGTGTGAACCGATTTTCAAATTGTTGAGAAAAGATCAAACGGTCAGGTGGAATAATGATTGCCAAGCGGCATTTGAAAAGATAAAAGAGTATTTGCAGGAGCCTCCGATTCTGATGCCTCCTGTGGAGGGAAGACCGTTAATTCTGTACCTGACAGTACTCGAGGGGTCTATGGGGTGTGTATTGGGGTAGCATGACGAGTCTGGTCGAAAAGAGCATGCCATATACTACCTTAGCAAAAAGTTTACCGACTGTGAAACAAGATATTCACTGCTCGAGAAAACTTGCTGTGCTTTGGTCTGGGCTGCTCGCCGACTAAGGCAGTACATGTTGGTTCATACCACTTTATTGATTTCCAAGATAGATCCAATCAAGTACATTTTTGAAAAGCCAGCATTGACCGGACGGGTTGCGAGGTGGCAAATGATTTTGACAGAATATGATATTCAGTATACTTCTCAGAAGGCGATCAAGGGGAGTGTATTGTCTGATTACCTCGCTCAGCAACCCATTGATGATTATCAACCGATGAAGTTTGAATTCCCTGATGAGGACATCATGTTTCTTAAATCGAAAGATTGCGAGGAACCAATCCCGGAGGAGGGGCCTGACCCTGAATCCGAATGGATTTTGATGTTTGATGGGGCCGTTAATGTGAATGGAAGCGGTGTTAGTGCTGTTTTGGTTACGCCGAAAGGATCCCACATTCCTTTTGCTGCCCGGCTAACATTTGAGTGTACCAACAACGTGGCTGAATATGAAGCTTGCATATTGGGGATTGAAGAGGCGATTGATTTGAGGATCAAGAACCTTGTCATATATGGAGATTCAGCTCTGGTGATAAATCAGGTTAACAGGAAATGGTATACGCATCAATCTCATTTGGTTCCGTATCGAGATTATACGAGGAGGTTGTTGACGTTTTTCACCAAGGTGAAGTTGCATCATGTGCCTAGGGAAGAGAATCCGTTGGCAGATGCTTTGGCTACTCTGGCCGCCTTGATTAAGGTGCAGTGGTGGAATCAGTTCCCCAGTGTGGAAGTAGGTCGTCTGGATAGACCGGCTTATGTGTTTGCTGTTGATACAGCGCCTGATGATGAGAAGCCGTGGTATTACGATATCAAGCGCTATCTAGAGACTCAAGAGTATCCTGAGGGAGCATCGAAGAAGGACCGAAAGACTCTGCGGAGGTTGGCCATGATGTTCTACCTGAATAAGGATGGGGTTCTGTACAAGCGGAATTTTGATTGGGTCTTGCTCAGATGTGTTGATGATAGAGAAGCAAGCCAATTGATGAAAGAGGTTCATGAGGGATCGTTCGGTACCCATGCCAGTGGGAATGCAATGGTAAAGAAGTTGCTGAGGGCAGGCTATTATTGGATGACAATGGAGGCCCAATGTTTCAATTTCGTGCGGAAGTGTCATAAATGCCAGATTTATGCTGACAAGGTGCACGTGCCTCCAAATCCGTTGAGCTTAATGTCGTCTCCATGGCCGTTTGCTATGTGGGGCATTGATATGATCGGGAAGATTGAGCCTACTGCTTCGAATGGGCACAGATTCATATTAGTGGCTATTGACTACTTCACCAAGTGGGTGGAAGCAGCCTCTTATACGAATGTGACAAAGCAGGTCGTTGCCAGATTTCTCAAGAGAGATATCATTTGCAGATATGGGGTTCCCGAGAGAATCATTACTGATAATGGTTCTAACTTGAACAATAAAATGATGGCTGAGTTGTGCCGGGAATTCAAGATTGAGCATCACAATTCTTCTCCCTATCGTCCGAAGATGAATGGGGCAGTTGAGGCAGCCAACAAGAATATAAAGAAGATTGTGCAGAAAATGGTGGTAACCTACAAAGATTGGCATGAGATATTGCCGTTTGCATTGCATGGGTATCGAACGTCGGTATGCACATCTACTGGGGCAACTCCTTTCTCATTGGTATATGGGATGGAAGTTGTGCTACCTGTTGAGGTTCAGATTCCCTCTTTGAGAGTCCTGATGGACGTGAAGTTGCAAGAGGCTGAATGGGTAAGGACCCGGTACGAAGAGTTGAGCCTGATAGAAGAAAAGAGGCTAGCAGCCATCTGTCATGGGCAGTTATACCAGCAGAGGATGAAACGTGCTTTTGACAAGAAGGTACGACCTCGGGTGTATCACGTGGGTGATATGGTGCTGAAAAGGATCCTTCCTCCTCAAAACGATCGAAGGGGCAAATGGACACCTAATTATGAAGGTCCATTCGTGGTCAAGAAGGTTTTCTCTGGCGGAGCCTTATTGTTAACGACCATGGATGGCGAGGATTTTCCATCCCCTGTGAATGCGGACGCAGTTAAAAAATACTTCGTATAAAGAGACCCGCTGGACGAAAAGAACAAAATAGTCCAGGCAAAAATGGGCATCCCGGCGAACCGAAAAACAGAAAGAAAAGGTTCGGGCAAAAATTAGGGACAAAATGAAAGATTGTACACCCGGCAAGTCGAAAACCTGAAAAAAGGCGACTTGGGCAAAAAAGGGTATCCCGGTGGACTGAAAACCCGAAAGGGCGGTCCAGGCAAAAGAGGGATTAAAACGAACAACTGCGTCTAGCATGATCGTTTGCGCTTTGGTTAAAGCATCATGGATAATACCCGGTGGGGATCAATCAGAATCGTCTTGTTCAGAAGGCAGAAAGCACGGGGAGTCTGAGGACATATGGGGTGTAACCGAGTTGGAACTCGATGAGATCACGGGTTTCACATTGCCATTAGGATAGATTTTTCCTTTTGTGCGCAATTACCTCTTTTCAGGAATTGCTTCCTTTGTATTGCTCATTTGAGCCACACTTTTCCAATCAATAAAATGCATATTCAGTCAAATAATTTTGTTTTTGTTTTTCATTATCGCTTTGATTGCAAAAACATCCGATTATTTTGATAAAGAATCTTGCATTTTAAGACATACAGGTCCCTTCCAATGCATGTTTATAAGATTGAAGCTTGGAATCTTATTTGGAAGGTTGAGTGACCCAAGTGTTGAAATCTTGACACGCCTGGGGCACGATCTTATCTGACGGTCTGTTTTGCAGGTATTGTTAGATATTTTCACTCACCTGCAGGTTGTGATGTGGAAGCTGTTGATGAAACAAATCCCCAGAGAGTTCGCTCAGGAACGAATGAAGGAAAGGATGACGAAGAGACGTTGAGACGTACGACGATCCCTGAATGATATCAAGAAGACTCTTCAAAATCGGAAGATTAGAAAGTCTGTAGAAATTCCCCTTAGGGTCCGATTAGGGAGAGATGAATGGGTAGAGAAGCAGTGAGAGACGTCGAGACGTCCGACGACCTTTGGAATTAATCAAGAAGACTCTTCAAAGTCGGAAAATTGAAAAGTATGTATAAATCCCAGGAGTACGCTTTCCGTCGATCGCGGCGCGACTTGGAATACAAGATGATGGAGCAGAAAAGGTCCAGACGAGTCTGGGAATTCTCAAAAGTGGAAAGCTGATACGAGATTGGGAGGTGGATACCGTGGTTCGACGAGTCGATGGGTGTTCTGTACCAGCTTTTCTCATTTCCCCAGCTAAGTCCCTAAGCAGAGTTGTGAGGACCAAATCTCCAGCAGATCCAAGGTCTGTGGCTTCCCCAGCCGAGTCGAGATGGTTATCCCCGGCAGGTAAACGGTGTTTCCTCAGCAGCCAGGTCCGAAGGTTGTTATCCCCGAGTGGAGCGGGTTTCAATGAAATATATCTCCAGCAGTGTTCATCCTACCAGTGGATTGGATGAGTTTCCGTAGCAGACTGATATCTGCATCCCCAGCTGAGTTGATTTTACCTGTGGATTGCATGGGTTGTCCCCAGCGGAGTAGCATTCGTTTCCCCTAGCAGGGTCAGGATGGTTATCCCCAGCAGGTGTCAGATCGATGTTTCCCCAGTCGTCAAGCCTGAAGGTGACTGTTTCCCGGCAGAGCTATCTGTGAGCATTTCCCCAGAGAAGTTGTCAGGTATCTGTGAGGGTTTCCCGAAGCAGAGTCGGGATTGATATCCCCAGCGAGTCGAAAACTGTTGTATCCCCACAGAGTGGTGGTGGTGCTTATCCCCAGCAGTTTCTCGAGTGGATCGGGTGCAAAGGAGGTTCTTTCCTCAGCAAGGGTTACCTTTTCCCAGCAGCAGTGTTATTCCCCAGCAGGGTGGAGAGTGGAGTATTGACGAGTTCCTCAGCAGAGTGTCTCGTGCTCCTCAGCAGAGTCCCCTGAGGGGGATGCTTTTTTATACATTCATCATGAAAAATAGCATAGCATATTGCATAGAAAAATAAATAATCGCGTAGCATTTCCATACTTATGGGGCATTACGCAGAAAAATCAGTCATGCATCATATTGCAAGCACAAGCTAGTCTCAAGCTGTGGTTACCGTTTGAGAGGTGATGTTGCATCAAAGTTTCTGTCGAGCAAAGATGGGAACGATAATCCAAAAGTTTTCCGGTATTCAGACCGATGTGGCGTTCAGGCCAAGTTTCCGATTTTCAGATCGAAGAAGTTTCCGATGATCAGGTCGATGTACTTGTGGCATTCAGGCCAGTTTTTCGGTATTCAGACCGATGTGGCGTTCAGGCCAAGTTTCCGATTTTCAGATCGAAGAAGTTTCCGACGATCAGGTCGATGTGCTTGTGGCATTCAGGCCAGTTTTTCGGTATTCAGACCGATGTGGCGTTCAGGCCAAGTTTCCGATTTTCAGATCGAAGAAGTTTCCGATGATCAGGTCGATGTACTTGTGGCATTCAGGCCAACTTTCCGGTATTCAGACCGAAGTGGTGTTCAGGCCAAGTTTCTGGTATTCAGACCGAGGCGGTATTCAGACCGAAGTGGTTTTCAGACCAAGAAAAGGAAAATTCCGGGGTTCAAGAAAAGAAAAAGAAATGATAATCCCCAGCGGATGTGGTGATCAGGCCATGGTTATCCCTGTGTTGCCATTTATTTTGGTATCCGGGTCGACTGTTTCGGTATTCAGGCCGGCTTTTTCCGTACCAGACGGATTCTTTCAGAGGTTATTTCTTCGCCGATTCTGACAGGCGTTGTTAATTATTTTCCCATCAGAGTGCAAATTGTTCGTCTGTTCTTGGTATTCAATCACTCTTCATCCTGATCATCTGAAAGCCGAGGCTATTCATATCGACAGGTTCACAGTGGATTGAATAGGGGCAGCTGTAACACCTCAAAATTTGCCCTCCTCTCTTGGGACTAGCTAATATATTGCATATCATTTTTAAGTCATTAGTCATTGCATATTGCATATCATGTGGTTACATTGTGCAAGCCATTCTCCCAAGTCTTGGTCAGAAGATGAGGAAGTCAAAGTGCAAGCTAGGGTTTCATTGGACTGGTCATTAATCATCTGAGGATGTGGGGGTCCAAATTAGGGTTTTGTGGTTCTCAAGGAGATTGGTCCTCATCTTGTTTGAAATGATTCATCATCATCATCATGGTTTGTCATCATCAAGTGTGGGAGCATATTCTTTGAGATTAGGGTTTTGACCACTGGTCAACCCTAATCAGTTGCATTGGGCCAATCAGGGCATGATCAGGAGATGGGGTCTATGATGTATATGGGGATCATCCCATGGTTTTATTGAGATTATTGAGGCTAGGGTTTCATCCTAGGGCCATTTCATCAGAGGATTGGGGCTCAGATTGATCAATGCATTGCCAAATTCATCTATCAGTTGAAAAGTCAACTATGGTCAACTGTGCTTGATTTTATGGATTTGGAGGTGGGAGAGAGTTGGATATACTTCATTCATGTTGAAACAAGTGTTATTTGACATTTCAAAACTCAAGAATGGAGAAAATAAAGTCAGGACAAAAATTGCCAAAAATAGAAAGTGACTTGTAATGGAAGTTTCCAAAAATGGAAAGTTTTTGACCTCAAATTTACATGTCCAAGGAAGCTTCAAATGAAAATTTGTTCAACATGAAAGTTGTAGATCTTGTTCTTACCTTTCTAAAAAGTCCAAGAACTTGAAAATCCCATGTATGGTTGGCAAGTTATGGTCCATTCAATTTCAAAAATGACCCATAATCAAAGTGGCATAACTTCCACATGGAGTGTCCAAATTGAGTGATCTTTTTATGTGCAAACTCCATTTGACATGTACTTTCATGGTGCATAATTGGAATTCATCAAAAATGGTCAATACAAAAAGTCAATTTTCAAGTGTACAGTTAAAGATCCAAGGGCAAAATGGTCCAACTTGAGAAATAATGGGAATTTTGGAATGGGAGTTTTTGCAACACCTCACATTTGCCAATTGGAGATGGTTTGAACAGTCATAAGCTTGCAAAGTCCAATATTTGGTTAAGTCATTTTGGAATTGTACTTGAAAATACACAATTTGGCATAGCATAGTGAAAATGAAAATTACAAGGCCAATTGCCATGAGACAAGTGCCAACACATCACAAATGGCATTTTGAGGATGTGTGAGCTGTCATACAGCTGTCATGGGCCCCAGGGTGAAAAGACATTTTTGCCCTTGTTTTGTAAAAATCCATATTATGCTAATCAAGCCATTTTGGTTAATTAGTGATTAAAGAGTGGATTAAACTAGAGTATTTAAACTTAATCATAACTGAATGTTGATTACAATCACAATTGGCAAGAATTCACAACAAACTTTCCCTCCAAATCTCAAGAATCTCAAGAATCTCATTTTCACATTTTGGATCAAAACTCAACCAATTCTCCACCAAAATCCAAAATTCTTTTTGATTTGTGCTCCAATCATCTTCCTCTCCAACTGTTTTGAGGAAATTGTGCAAGAAAACCTCCCATTCGTGACTGTCCAAGGCATGTGCATTCATGGAGTTTTGTGATTTTTTGCAATTGAAGCATTGCTGAGCCGCTACAACTGTTCCAATCACCTTCCTGCACCATTTGCTTCACCTGTTTCACATGAACTAAGGCTGGAACGCGTGCAATCTCAACTGTCTTCGATTTAAGGTGAAAATTCGAACATCATCATTTCTTAAATTGTTATATGTTTTTGAAAGATCGTGGAACGTAGAATACGATGCAAGTTGTGGTTTGTGGATTGGTAGCTTGTAGAGAGAGATATGTTGATTTTTAGTTTTGATGACAAACCTTTAACCGCTCGATCCGTGAGATATAGTGAGAGTTAGGCAATTTCGTTTACATATTTGGAATCCTCATGCTCAGACCTTTCCAATGGATATCTGTTTGTTAAGCTTGGTGAAGTTTTGATGTTCTTGAGTTTTTGTGTTTGCTGGAAAATTTCTTGAGTAAAAGTGATGAACAAGCCGTGTTTGATCCTGAATTGTCTTGGCCATTTTCAAACTCGTGTTTGCCTCCAAAACCGGCCAACCACAAAGCGCCAGCAAATAAATGAGATACTACACCGTTTTTGGCCTGGCTGAGCTATTTACAATCGTGCCACTGCAGCTTAAAAAATCATATTAATCCACTTAATTCATTAATAATTATTTCATAAAATTAACAAAACTTCTAAAAATCCTAAAAAATTCATTATTAATCCAAAATTAGTGAGACTTTTTTTGATAGATCCCAAATTTTGTCTAGAATTTTATAGGCATGGTACCATAAGTTGTGCTTGGAGAAATTTTGACTTGGCCTATTGATATTTGACTTGTGTACATTTTTTGCATGCTTCACCATATCTATCATGAAATGCTCATACTTGTAAATAAATGAATGAAAAATTTTGTGCTTATTCTAGACACATTTATGGCGATTTCCATGTATTGTTTGTGATTTTTGGGTACTTGGTTGAATAGATATGATTTTTTGAATAGAGGTGTGACAATTTGTGTCACACCTAGCTAGGTCAACTTTCTGATTTTATTTGCATGACCTAGGGTTGTTGGATTGAGTTGAAATTTTGCATGAATGATCATTGATGTGTCAAGATAACATGTCAATTTTTCTGGAATTTTTGATGGAGTTTTCAATTTGATTGATAATTTTCTTCACTGTATGCTCATTTTGCAACATTGTGTGACACATGTTTGTATTTTGTTTGTGAAATTCTCATATGGTACTGGATGGATGTGAAATTTGGTATGTTGATTTTAGACACATTATAGGACATCATGCTTTTGGTCCCATTCATTTATAATATGTTGTCACTGTTTTATGAATTATTGAAGTGAATGCTTGTGTTGATGCCTTGAATAGGCTTGAATAATTGTGTCTGGATTTCTTGATTTTCATTGACCTACTTTCTTTTGTCCAATTGAGCTGAAAATTGACATACTATACATTGAATGTGTCCTGTTTAGGTGTGAATTTTTGTGGAATTTTTGGAATTGTTTTGGTATGCTTTTGATTGAAGTCATTCTGTTGGGACATTTGATGTTGCATTTGACCTAATTTGACATGTTTTGGTCATGAAATGATAATGGAGAATGGTATAAGCATGGGATCAATTGCATTTGCTTTTGAATTGGTTGAATGTGATTTTGGATTGGTTTTACTTGCTGTTTAGGATTTTTTATCCCCTTTAGACCCTAGGCTTGGCCTAGTGGTCTTGTTTCTCACATTTGGTTTGACTTTTCAGGTTAAAAGTGCAAAAGGGTTAAGGAGAATGCTTCAAGTCAATTAAATTGAGATTGTTTGATGCTTGTGAACTAATTTGATTTTGTTTTGTAGGTTGTGATGCTTGAGCTTGAGCTTATAGTTTGCATTTATGTGCATTGACTTGTGATTGTCTGTATAGATTAACATTTGCTGTTTATTGTTGGTTTGTCTGAGTACTGATGATACTTGATTGATTTCAGGTACATTTAGTTGCTTACAGTTCCTTGAGAACTTGCTTGCTGTTGCTTGGTTTTTAAACCAATTGAGGTAGGACTTCTATTCTCCATGTAGTCTGGAAGACCTGGCCTGTTACTTGGCCAGGCAAACTGTCTGAAGTCCTCCTTAAGAGGCGATGTTTGTGCTTGTTTACATTTGTGCCAAGCAGGTAAAGACCTTGATTAAGGAAATTGGTGGATCATAGAGATATGCAATCTATCTCCCACTATTCTGTTGAGTCGTCCCTCTGCTCACACCACTGTGTAGATGCATTGGGACACAAACCCAAGATCTTGTACTTTGTACAGTTGTGTCAGAGTCTTTGAGCGTAGAAGGGTCCCATCTTTCTGAACCCACGCTCCTTTGTCTGAAGCTCTCCCTGGACAGGGATAAGAGCTGTGAAGTCTAATCTTCACTCACCTTTCATCTAGCTTCACCTTAGCCCCTCAATGGCAAGGTTAAGAGCTAACACTACCCTTGTACAAATGACTTGCTTAGGCAGTCGAACCCTTTGTTTGAGCCTCACTTGACTGGATATAGTGTGTGCTTTGTGAATATTTGTTTGAAATGCTTGTTTTGATTTGTTTATGCTTGCATGCTTGCTTTCTTCCTGGATAGGATTAGCTTGCTGTTGTGCAAATAGGTAGAAACCATAACATAGGGCAATGATGCATGATAACACTAGGCTCGAGTACAGCTCCCTGGTAGTGTGTCTTCCCTTTGTTTCTGGTTAGGAGATAGTCTTTCTCCCCTGTTAAGGGGAACTACGTCGCCCTGATCCTCATACCAGATGAAGTATGTAGGCAGGAGACCGTGCGTGGTCTCTCCGGGCACTTTTTTTTCTTTTTGTGCGTGTTTGTTTGACAGTTGCTAGGCTCGAGTTCCCGACTCCTTAGTAACCTGTTGTCTGTTTGTGCTTGTGTGTCAGGATATGGATGTAAGACCAGCGATTGGCTATCCGTATCCTGATTGTGTTTGTTTGGTTCGGAAGCTGACGTAATTCCATCGAGTGGTTGTCGGGTTCCCTGTTTGCCTGTTTGGGTGCGTGTGTTGTTTGGCATGCGTGAGCCGAACTACAGCAGCTCTGATTCTCGTTCCAGACGAGATATGTAGGCATAGGATGCGATGTCCTAGCGAGCCCTCTTCCTCTTAACCCCCACCTGTGTTGTTTTCGGTGTGTGTGTGTGATGTTTTAGCAACCTATTCTTTCTTTTAGAACGTGGATCCCGTCGAGTACGACGGACGTGAGGGGTGCTAATACCTTCCCCTTGCGTAACCGACTCCCTTACCCTTTCTCTTTGGTCGCGAGACCATGCTTTTTCCAGGTTTCTCTGAGCGTTTCCTTTCCCTATTTTGGGATAAATAACGCGCAGTGGCGACTCTGTTTGTGTTTTTGTTTTAGCCCGCCGGTTGTTTTTCGCGAATGCGACAGCTGGCGACTCTGCTGGGGAAGACAGGATGTTGACCTGCGCTGGTCCATCTTCCCTAAGCGAGTCCTTCCTAGCGTTCTAGGATAGTTTAGGTTGCTTGTTTTGCTTTATTTATTTGCATTTATTATTCTAACCAATGTATATATTTGCATAAATATTTGCATGCATCATACTATCATGTTGTCGTCCTCTGTGCAGGTGGTTCCTCTGTTGTGGGGTGGGTGTTCTGAGTGGGGCTAAAACCCAGGCCCGAGTGTACACCTAGGATTAGCGTGGTCTCACGTCGCTCACATGCCGGTTGGGTACATTGTTGCGACGTGACATACCACAAGCCGGACGAGGTTCATCTGAGAAGTGCTCTTCCAGTGGGGTTTTCCACTTTGGTTGGGTTATCTCTTTTGGGCTGTTGACTCTGGTGACCGATCATTTCCCGGATCTTTGGTTTAGACGATCTTAAGGGAGCTACAATGGCACACCCGAAAGGGCAAACCCATTGAGTATCTCTGCCCGATTGTCGAGACTATTATCCGCCTTAGGATGACCTGATTAGAATTTACCTGTGAGGGGAGGGTGATTCTTACAGATGCATGTTCAGATGGTGACTCAGATGGTGACTTTTGGTTCCGTCGATCAGAGTCCTATTTATAAGTTGGATTTATGGTCATTTATTGCCGAGACGCCGGAGTGCTGTCCGTGGTATTTATCAGTGGGGATCCGTTTATTTCAGGATTCCCCGGGCCGAGTTATTTATCAGTGGGGATCCGTTTATTTCAGGATTCCCCGGGCCGATTTAGAGATTGTGGGTATCTGTTCAGAGATGGCTTGGTGATGATGATGATGATGATGTATCTATCTTCCGTTTATTGCGGAACCCGTGGGTCAGATTTGTGGTTACATATTCCCTCAGATGGTGATGATCAGTTCAAAAACCAGGTTTCAGTGCAGAGGATCAGATGGCTTGGAGGATGGCAATGCATTGCATTCATTCATCAGCATCATTACATCTTGCATTTATTTGCATCTAACACATGTTTACCCATATGCAGGGACCCTTTTGATCGAGATCCTGGTTGAGAGACTTTCTGCTCAGATATGAGAAGACCCGGTTTGAAGGATGATGTTGCCTATAGCTTCTTTGACCCAGAGATCAGTGTGCTGAAGGATATGATAGCTTTGATCGCACCCGACCATGTGGGGTTGTTTCGTGAGATGTATGGGGGTATTCTGAAGATGGTTTTCAGACTCACTGACAGAGACAGGAGCGCCATTCATACTCTTCTCCAGTTCTATGATCCTGAGCTGAGGTGTTTTGTTTTCCCAGACTACTTACTCGGGCCATTGATGGAGGGTTATGCTGATATTTTGGGCCTTCAGATCAGAGATCAGGTTCCTTTCTATGCTACCAAGGAGGAACCTGATATTGGAGGGATTGCCCGTGCTCTTTATTTGAGTCCGGAGACGGTGAGGGGTAATCTGAAAGAGAAGGGGAAGTTGCCTGGTTTTCATCTCAGTTTCCTAGAGGCTAAGGCTAAGGAGCAGGCAGAGTTGAGTAACTGGAGAGCTGTTTGTGCTTTGATTGCTGCGGGCATTTATGGGGTCGTTCTGTTCCCTAACCAGAAGAACTTCGTGGATATTAATGCCATTCGCTTGTTTGTTCGAGGAAATCCTATTCCCACCTTGATTGGAGATGTCTATTACTCGGTCCATAACCGGAACGAGAAGAGGCGTGGGGGTTTGATTCGATGCTGTGCTCAGTTGCTATACAAGTGGTTTATGGGTTATTTGCCGTCCAAGGGTGCTTTTGTTCTTCTGGGCCAGAATGTTAATTGGGCGACCAAGCTGATGGGTTTGAGGGCCAAAGACATAGATTGGACTCACAGTAGTGGGGTTGGACAAGACTTTATCTGCAGCTGCAGGGGTTTTCCCAATGTACCGCTTATAGGAGTTCAGGGTTGCATTAATTATAACCCGACACTTCTTAAGAGGCAGATGGGATTTGCTATGGAGCTTCCTCCGTACAAAAGTGAGGTTCAGGAATCTGTGTACTTCCCAGTTGAGGGCAATTAGGCCAGGGTGAAGCAGGTATCCGAGGCATGGCGCAGCATTCTAAGGAAAGGCAAGGTTTCTTGGGGTAGAGCTAATAACAGATCTTTTCCTCCATTCGATGACTGGCTCAGTAAGAGAGTGGAGCTTACTTGTCTATCGTTTCCTATGGTTGATCCTTGGTATCCGTTGATTGAAGAAACTCCTTCTACTGTTAGTATGGATGAGTTCTTAGAGATGAAGCGGGAGAGAGATCAGGTGCTTGCGGAGAAAGCGGAATTGGAGATGAGTGTTGCTCGGGTTCAGAGGGTTAATCAGGAGATCAGAGTGAAGATGGAAGATTAAGACAAGCGACATGCCTTGGAAGCCAAGCGCTTTGAGATGGATACTGCCTATTATGGGAAGATCAGCCAAGCCTTAGCATCGTCCAACAGGGAGCATGACATCACTAAGGAGAAGCTATCTAGAGCTACAAAGGTCATTGAGGATGAGAAGAGGAGGCAAATCCTCGTGAGAGATCAGAGGGATGACAGGGTCCGAGTTCTCATTGCTGAGTGGGAGGCCAAGCTGAAGGTTAAGGAATCAGAAAACATGAAGATCATCGCCGAGAGGGATCATTACATTGCTGAGCGAGATCATTACTTCAGGCAGATGAAGATTCACCAGAAAGAGGTGGGAGATTACAGCAGGAGAATGCAGAGCTCAGGTTCGCCGCAGAGTTCGCAAGGATGGAAGATGAGATAGGGCCATCTGTGGGACCCTCATCCAGCTAGATCTTTCATTTGTTGTGGATTACCGTCAGGCTTGTTGACGGAATCTATTTGCTTGTATTTCTTTCCTGATTCTGGAGGATTGTATTTGAATTTTATCTGATTTGATGTATGACTATGACACCATTGTGCATTTTGGCTATGTGATGTTGATTTTCATTCAGTGATCAATCTTCAAGCTTTATTTGCTTTATCGTATGCACTCACACAAGCACACACATGGTTGGGGGTATTTTTGCTAAATCATATATCTCCGATCTGCACGATGAAATCAAATGCTGATTATCAAAATATTGATGCCGGATTATTATTTGTCTCGATGATGCCAGGATCGAGAGATAAAGTGTTCCTCATGTGGATAAACACTGCATTCATGCATTGATCATAATAACTTGTGTTTTGTTTTGCAGGTACCTGTTTCTAACGTGCTTGATTGTTTCAGGAATCATTGCTCGTGCTCACAGAACTGTACCTTTGCACTCAACCCGACCTCACAGATACTTCACCAGACGCAATACTCCTAGACTCATGGATCTTCCCAACACAGACATCCTCGAGCTGAAGGACAAAATGAATGAGCTGATCAACATCATGCAAGGCTTTGCAGTTGGTCAAAAGGCTCTAGCAGACAAAGTTGAAAAGCTCGAGCGGGCTTCTGCAGCAAACAGCGGTGTGAACCTGGATGGTGTCTCCAACCAGGGGTTGGGTTCTCGTGATGGCGGTAAGAGGACGACTGTTGGTGTTGTGAACAATGCCGCTGGTTTTGGTGGTGCCGGTGGTCAGCCTGGGCCGGGTCAGAATCTGAAGGACGGTCTGTTGCCTCCATTCTACGGGTTTGATGACGACAGAGAGGAAGACAGGGAGGCTGATCAATTCTCAATGCATAATGAACCGTTCGTTCCTTACGGTGCTCCGCCTCAGAACAAGGAGATTCAGCTGCTGGCTGAAAAGATCAAAGTGCTTGAAAGTTATGCCACTCCTGGGGTGGTTAACATGTCGAATATGGGGCTTGTTGAGGGGATTGTGATCCCGCAGAAGTTTAAAGCGCCCACGTTTGACCGATATAATGGGAGTTCTTGTCCTGAGACTCACCTGCAGGCCTTCGTCCGCAAAATTTCTGCATATACTATGGATCAGAAGCTGTGGATGTACTTTTTCCAGGACAGCCTGTCCGGAGGTTCCCTGGAATGGTATACCAAGTTGAAATCCTCGGACATTAAGAACTGGCAGGATCTTGGGGACGCGTTCTTCAAGCAATATCAATTTAATGCTGACATGGCTCCGAGCCGTACCCAGCTACAGGGTATGTCTCAGAAGAACAATGAAGGGTTTAAGGAGTATGCTCAGCGGTGGAGGGAATTGGCTGCAAGAGTGCAACCTCCTCTTGTTGATAGGGAAATGTCGGATCTGTTCATGGGGACCCTACAGGGGGCCTTTGCTGAGAGGATGGTCGGATGCCCTGTTACGAATTTCGCTGACATTGTGGTGGCCGGTGAACGGATAGAAAGTTGGCTGAAATTGGGGAAAATTCAGGGTACTGCTTCTGCTTCTTCTTCAGGGTCAAAGAAACCATTCGGTAATGGTGGGCAGAGGAAGAAAGAAGGGGATACCAGTGCTGTGTATTCACAACGAGGACCCAGTAGGGACCGTTACTTCCAGCACAATGCTGTAGTAACCATTCCTGCTGAGTCTCAGCCTGCACAATCGCAACAGCAGCAACAACCACAACAAAGACAACCTTTTCAACAAAGGCCACAGAGGGCCGGGTACCAAGTCAGGGGCCGGATGAATGATAGGCAGTTTGACAGGCCTCCGGTGACTTATTCTTTTTTGCTGAAGAAATTGCAAGACCTTGGGCTGGTACAGTTGAGGACGCTGGCACCTTTGAGACCTGATCAAAGGCCAGCTAGTTATAATGAGAACGCAAAATGCGAATTCCATTCGGGTGCTCCCGGACACAACGTAGAGGACTGCAAAGCTTTTAAGCACGTAGTCCAAGACCTGGTGGATTCGAAAGCGATCAACTTTGCACCATCTCCCAATGTTAATGCCAATCCCATGCCCGCACATGGTCAAGGGGGAGTGAATGCCATTTCTGCAGAGAGTAGGTTTGGGCTGTCTACTGTGGATCAGTTGAAGACTCCGTTGGCTGAGGTTAAACGGTAGTTATTGTTGAATGGGGTCTATCCGGGCTGTGGCCATGAGTGTGCTGAGTGCACTGTCTCTGTCAATGGGTGTGAGCTTCTGAGGAAGAATGTCCAGGGCCTGATGGACGAGGGGAGTATCTTGATTGAGAGAGATGATAACGAAAAAGAGGAGGTCTCCACCATAACAATCTATTTCGATCCGGTGGATTTGTCGAACCTTGCTGAAGCGGCTCCAGTTACCATCACGGTACCTGGACCAATTTCTTACGACAAAGATGATGCCGTGCCGTGGCATTATGGTGGGGAAGTGTACTGTAATGGGGAGAAGATAGAAGAGCAATCTGCAAGTGAAACCACTGTGCTAAAGGTGGATAATGCCGGTACCAGCGGTTTCACTCGCAGTGGGAGATTGTTTGCTCCTGATGCGTTGAGGAGAGGAGAAGAAGAAAAAGATAAAAAAGAAAAGGCCGAGGCTTTAGCCAGGGCGAAAGGGAAGGCTGTGGTTGATAATAGTACTCCTGTGGTGACACCGGCGCCTGCGGGGTCGGAAAGTAAACTTGATGATGATGCTGAAGAATTTCTGAGAATCATCAAAAAGTCAGAGTATAAGTTGGTTGATCATTTGCAGCAGACTCCTTCCAAAATATCCATTCTGTCTTTGCTGTTAAGCTCTGAGGGGCATAGAGAGGCTTTATTGAAAATTCTGAAGAAGGCCTATGTTCCTCAGAAGATTACAATAAATCAATTGGAAACTGTGGTGTCCAATGTTCATGCCAGCCATAGGCTGGGTTTCACTGATATGGACTTGACGGTGGATGGTCTCTCCGGGCACTTTTTTTTCTTTTTGTGCAAGTTTGTTTGACAGTTGCTAGGCTCGAGTTCCCGACTCCTTAGTAACCTGTTGTCTGTTTGTGCTTGTGTGTCAGGATATGGATGTAAGACCAGCGATTGGTTGTCCGTATCCTGATTGTGTTTGTTTGGTTCGGAAGCTGACGTAATTCCATCGAGTGGTTATCGGGTTCCCTGTTTGCCTGTTTGGGTGCATGTGTTGTTTGGTGTGCGTGAGCCGAACTACAGCAGCTCTGATTCTCGTTCCAGACGAGATATGTAGGCATAGGATGCGATGTCCTAGCGAGCCCTCTTCCTCTTAACCCCCACCTGTGTTGTTTTCGGTGTGTGTGTGTGATGTTTTAGCAACCTATTCTTTCTTTTAGAACGTGGATCCCGTCGAGTACGACGGACGTGAGGGGTGCTAATACCTTCCCCTTGCGTAACCGACTCCCTTACCCTTTCTCTTTGGTCGCGAGACCATGCTTTTTCCAGGTTTCTCTGAGCGTTTCCTTTCCCTATTTTGGGATAAATAACGCGCAGTGGCGGCTCTGTTTATGTTTTTGTTTTAGCCCGCCGGTTGTTTTTCGCGGATGCGACACTCATGTCTATCCATACTCAGGGTACATTCTCGATTGAGATTCTGGTTGAGAAACATCCGGATGTCAGAATGTTGTTGTTGAAATATTATCCGTCTCGATGAAACCGGAATCAAAGGACAAAATATTCCTAGTACGGATAGACATTGCATGCGTGAGTCATACTAACTTGTTTGCTGTTTTGTAGGTTTCAGTATCTAATCGGTGCGCATAGCTCTTCTGTTCAGATATCCTGCTAGATTCAACAAACTCAGACTGATGGATCCACCCAACGCCGACCTTCTCGAATTGAAAGAGATGATGAGGGAGTTATTCAATGTTGTGCGAGGGCTCGCCTTGGGGCAGAAGGCAATCGCCGAGAAGGTGGAGAGGATTGAAGACTGGCTGAAGAAGGGGAAAATACAAGGAAATGCTTCGTCGTCTGGATCGAAGAATCCTTTGGTAATGGTCAGCATAAGAAGGAGGACGGCGCGAGTGCTGTGTATGCCCAGAGAGGATACGGTGGGGATCATTACTACCAGTACACTGCTGCGGTAACGATTCCTGCTGGTAATCAATTTGTACCACGGCAGCATCAACCACCTCAACAGAGAGCACAGAAAGCTGGATACCAAGTGAGAGGAAAGGGGGTTGATCGTCAATTTGATAGGCCACTTATGACGTATGCTCTTCTGTTGAAGAGGTTGAAGGATCTTGGATTGGTGCGGCCAAGGATGTTGACTCCGTTGAAACCTGATCAGAGGCCTGCCGGTTATGATGAGAATGCCAAATGTGAGTTTCACTCTGGTGCCCCTGGACACAATGTGGAGAATTGTAAAGCTTTTAAGCATATTGTCCAGGACCTGGTGGATTCCAAGGCCATTAATTTTGCACAATCTCTAAATGTTAATGCTAATCACATGCCCGTGCATGGTCAGATGGGGATGAGTGCAATTGCTGAGGATAGGAGGACGATTGGGCTGATGAATGGGGATCAGTTAAAAGCTCCAATGTCTGTGGTTCAGAGACCTCTGATGAAGAATGGAGATTTCCCTCGTGTTGATAACTGTTGTGCGGCTGTCGCCACAAAGGGGCGTACAATGATGAGGGAAACAATTCGAGGAATGATTGAAGTAGGAATGGACGATGTGAGATGTAAAGTGTAACAGCCCAAACTGCTTTCAGGATTATCGACTAACCCCACAAACCAACACGGGTCTTTTCGGCATGTTTTTGTCCTCACTCACACACTTTCCGGGAAACTTCCCAGAAGGTCACCCATCCCAATACTACTCCAAGTCAAGCACGCTTAACTATGGAGTTCTTATCTATTGGGCTACCGAAAAGAAGATGCATCTTGTTGGTATAGGTAGTACCAATTAATCCTTATAAGCCTTCACTCAACCATGCAGTCCCATACCTGCATAGCCTCAGGATCCCTCTCATTCCGATGTGAATTCGGTTTTTCCCCTAGAAGCTGCTAGGAGTGTCTCATTGTCATGCCTCATGCATAAACAACCACTCCCTCGCCCTCGGGTGTCACATGAAACCACTCTTCGGCCTCTCCGACCTCGGGTGTTACATGCCCACCAACTTCCGCTTGGTTCGTCCCCGAACCACATCGTACTGGGAGAGGTTTGGCTCTGATACCATTTGTAACAGCCCAAACTGCTTTCAGGATTATCGACTAACCCCACAAACCAACACGGGTCTTTTCGGCATGTTTTTGTCCTCACTCACACACTTTCCGGGAAACTTCCCAGAAGGTCACCCATCCCAATACTACTCCAAGTCAAGCACGCTTAACTATGGAGTTCTTATCTATTGGGCTACCGAAAAGAAGATGCATCTTGTTGGTATAGGTAGTACCAATTAATCCTTATAAGCCTTCACTCAACCATGCAGTCCCATACCTGCATAGCCTCAGGATCCCTCTCATTCCGATGTGAATTCGGTTTTTCCCCTAGAAGCTGCTAGGAGTGTCTCATTGTCATGCCTCATGCATAAACAACCACTCCCTCGCCCTCGGGTGTCACATGAAACCACTCTTCGGCCTCTCCGACCTCGGGTGTTACATGCAAATAAATAAAATAAATGGAATATGAAGAGTGGAAGGGTAAAAGTGGAAATGGATAAAAGAGGCCAAGGTGAGAACTCAGAGTGTTTTCACGTATTTTTGCCTCAGAGTCAGAGAAAGGGAGAAACGCTGAAGAGAAAGAGAAGGAAGAGGAAAAGGCCAAAGATTGCTCAGAACTTCCTTCAATCCAAAGAGGTAAGGGGTCTGAACCTTATTAAACGATAATATGCGAGCAAATTCATGATATATGTTGGATTGTTGATGGATTTTGGGGATTTTAGGGAGATTGGGAAAGTTTGGGGTTGTGATGGAAATTCTCCGATCTGTGAGTTTTGTTGAGTTATATGCTTAGAAGCCCGCGCGTCCACTGTTTCCGCACTTAAAATCTTATTTATGCACATAACAGCCAAATGACGTTCGCCATTATGCCTTTGGCGTTCGCCATTTGGGCTTTTTTTCCAGAATAAGAGCGTTTAACGCTAATGGCGTTCGCCATATTAGTTTGACGGACAGTTTTTCCAGAATAAGAGCGTTTAACGCTAATGGCGTTCGCCATTAGCCTAATGGCGTTCGCCATATCAGTTTGACGGACAGCTTTCGCGTTTTAAACTCCCAGATGTGATATCGTTGTAATGTTGTTGTTGTTTTGTTGAGTTGTATGTCATGCTATTAATGATGATGATAACATGACTATATGATGCTGTTGTTGCTATGTTGATTATGATGCATGTTTGGTGTGCATGCATTCATGAAAGGCCGATGCCTAGTGATGAACGGACTGAGTTCCAATGATGTTGTTGACTCCGGGCTTGTGGAGAGGCTTGGTTCCTTGCGGGGAACTCGGATTCTATGGTGATGAATCTGGGAGTGGTGATCCTGTAGTTGGTCACAAAATGGGTATACCGAGTCGTGTTGAGTCATGCATGGGTGTGTGCATTGCATTTGATATGTTGTTTTGTTGATGTTCATGAGTATGTTGATTATGATGATTATGATGAGCTGTGTTGGCATATGTGAAATATATTTATGTTTATATTTCTGTCGTTATATTATTATTTAATAATGTAATTCTCACCCCTTCTGCATGTGTTTATGTTCATCTATGATGAGCAATGTGCAGATAAAGAGGAGTAGCTATTGTTGAGGTTTGAAGAATAAGTGTAGAGTTATTCTACGGAGTCGAGTCAAATGCTCTGGTCATGTGACACCGGGGTTATGGGATTCGATAGATAATTGGTTATTATTTACGTTGTTTATGATGACTAATATGTTGACATGCTTTGTTGAGATAATGTTGAAACATTATTATGAATTGTTATATGATGAATGATAATATTTGTGTTGTTGTCCGCTGCGAAGTTTTAATAAAATAAATAATATGTTTTATGTTGTGATGCGATAAGTGTTATGTTGTAAGAAATGTAAACTCTTCTACATGTTGTACTCTGATAATTTATTTAAATATGTCGTTTGGGTAGAAGGGTGTTACATTAGTGGTATCAGAGCATAGTCAGTCCAGTCGAGTCATAATGTGATGTTTTCCCTGTTGGTCGATTAGTGTAAATGACCGTGCGATTGCTGAGGCTTTGGCTGCTATGGCGCAGGCTATGCAGGCGCAGCAGAATCCGCCGGTCGACGAGTTTAAGAATTTGGGAAGGTTTCTGAAGAATAACCCTCCTACATTCAAAGGGCGCTATGATCCAGATGGTGCTCAGATTTGGCTGAGGGAAATTGAGAAGATTTTCCGGGTGATGACGTGTACTGAAGCACAGAAGGTGCAGTTTGGTACGCATATGTTATCTGAAGAGGCTGAAAACTGGTGGGATAACACTCGCCAGAGAATTGAAGTACCAGGTGCTGAGATGACTTGGGAAAGGTTCAAGACGGTCTTTCTGGAGAAATATTTTCCTGCTGATGTGCGATGTAAGAAGGAGATGGAATTTCTAGAACTGAAGCAGGGTAACATGTCTGTTGCTGATTACGCTTCGAAGTTTGAGGAGCTGGTGCAGTATTGTCCTCATTATAATGATGCTGATGCTGAGGAATCCAAGTGTGTCAAGTTTGAGAACGGGTTGCGTCCCGAGATCAAACAAGGCATTGGTTACCAGGAGATTCGTAGGTTTCCTACACTGGTTAATAAGTGCAGGATATTTGATGAAGATAGCAAGGCTAGGACTGCTCATTACAAGAGTCTTAGTGAGAAGAAGAATAAGGATCGTGGTAGTCCTTATGCATCTCCGAATGGTAAAGTTGTAGCTTATGCTTCTAGACAGTTGAAAGTTCATGAGAGGAATTATCCTACGCATGATCTAGAACTTGCAGCTGTTGTATTTGTGTTGAAAATGTGGAGGCATTATCTGTATGGTTCCAGATTCGAAGTGTTCAGTGATCACAAGAGTCTGAAGTATCTGTTTGATCAGAAAGAGTTAAATATGAGGCAGAGAAGGTGGTTAGAATTACTGAAGGATTTTGACTTTGAATTGAGTTATCATCCCGGTAAGGCTAATGTAGTTGCAGATGCGCTGAGTAGAAAGTCTCTACATATGTCTATGATGATGGTTCGGGAGCTTGAGTTAATTGAACAGTTCCGTGATATGAGTTTGGGTTGTGAAGTTTCCGCTGATAGTGTAAAGTTGGGTATGCTGAAGTTGACTAGTGAAATTCTGGAAGATATTCGGAATGGTCAGCAAGTTGATGTCGCTCTAGTTGATCATATTACTATGGTTAACCAGGGTAATGGTGGTAATTTTGAGATTGATGAGAATGGCATCCTGCGATTTAAAGGTAGAGTTTGTGTTCCTGAGGTGTCTGAATTGAAAAAGAGTATTCTTGAAGAGGGCCATAGGAGTGGATTGAGTATCCATCCAGGTGCAACTAAAATGTATCAAGATTTGAAGAAGTTGTTTTGGTGGGCTGGTATGAAAAGAGATGTTGCTAAGTTTGTGTATGCCTGTTTGACTTGTCAGAAGTCAAAGATTGAACATCAGAAACCGGCAGGTATGATGCAACCTTTGAAGATTCCTGAATGGAAGTGGGATAGCATTTCCATGGATTTTGTGACGGGATTGCCGAGGACGGTGAAAGGTAATGATTCTATTTGGGTGATTGTGGATCGATTGACTAAGTCGGCGCATTTCTTGCCGATGAAGATTAATCACTCTTTAGAGAAGTTGGCAGAGTTGTATATTGAGGAGATAGTGAGGCTGCATGGTATTCCATCCAGTATTGTGTCTGATAGAGATCCCAGATTTACTTCTAGATTTTGGGAAAGTTTGCAGAAAGCGTTGGGGACTAAGTTGAGGTTGAGTTCAGCTTATCATCCTCAGACTGATGGTCAGACTGAAAGAACTATCCAATCCTTGGAGGATTTGTTGAGAGCTTGTGTGTTGGAGCAGAGTGGTTCTTGGGATAGTTATTTGCCGTTGGTGGAGTTTACTTATAATAATAGTTTTCATGCTAGTATCGGTATGGCTCCATATGAAGCATTGTATGGTAGGAGGTGTAGAACTCCATTGTGTTGGTATGAACCAGGTGAGAGTGTTGTACTCGGACCTGAGATTGTGCAGCAGACGACTGAAAGGGTTAAGATGATTCAGGAGAAAATGAAGATTTCTCAGAGTCGTCAGAAGAGTTATCATGATAAGAGGAGGAAGGCACTTGAGTTCCAAGAGGGAGATCATGTGTTCTTGAGAGTTACTCCGACGACAGGTGTGGGTAGAGCTTTAAAGTCTAAAAAGCTTACTCCGAGGTTTGTGGGTCCGTATCAGATTTTGAAGAGGGTTGGGGAAGTGGCGTATCGGATAGCTTTACCGCCATCGCTTTCTAATCTGCATGATGTGTTTCATGTATCTCAGTTGAGAAAATATATTGCGGATCCTTCGCATGTTGTTCAGTTGGATGATATCCAGGTGAGCGATAATTTGACCGTTGAGGTGTTGCCAATTCGGATAGATGACCGAGAAGAGAAGACCCTGAGAGGTAAGAAGATTGCTCTAGTGAAAGTTGTTTGGGGAGGTCCAGCTGGTGAGAGCTTGACTTGGGAGCGTGAAGATCAGATGAAGGAGTCGTATCCGGCTCTATTTGCTTGAGGTATGTTTTCGAGGACGAAAACTTCTAAAGTGGGGGAGAGTTGTAACACCCAGAATATTGTTAGATTAATTTAAATATTATTTTAATATGATTATTTGAAGGTAAAACGAATTATTAAATAATATTGGGAATTATTATTATTATTATAGATGTTATTTATTTTAATAATAATTAAATAAATAAAATAAATGGAATATGAAGAGTGGAAGGGTAAAAGTGGAAATGGATAAAAGAGGCCAAGGTGAGAACTCAGAGTGTTTTCACGTATTTTTGCCTCAGAGTCAGAGAAAGGAGAAACGCTGAAGAGAAAGAGAAGGAAGAGGAAAAGGCCAAAGATTGCTCAGAACTTCCTTCAATCCAAAGAGGTAAGGGGTCTGAACCTTATTAAACGATAATATGCGAGCAAATTCATGATATATGTTGGATTGTTGATGGATTTTGGGGATTTTAGGGAGATTGGGAAAGTTTGGGGTTGTGATGGAAATTCTCCGATCTGTGAGTTTTGTTGAGTTATATGCTTAGAAGCCCGCGCGTCCACTGTTTCCGCACTTAAAATCTTATTTATGCACATAACAGCCAAATGACGTTCGCCATTATGCCTTTGGCGTTCGCCATTTGGGCTTTTTTTCCAGAATAAGAGCGTTTAACGCTAATGGCGTTCGCCATATTAGTTTGACGGACAGTTTTTCCAGAATAAGAGCGTTTAACGCTAATGGCGTTCGCCATTAGCCTAATGGCGTTCGCCATATCAGTTTGACGGACAGCTTTCGCGTTTTAAACTCCCAGATGTGATATCGTTGTAATGTTGTTGTTGTTTTGTTGAGTTGTATGTCATGCTATTAATGATGATGATAACATGACTATATGATGCTGTTGTTGCTATGTTGATTATGATGCATGTTTGGTGTGCATGCATTCATGAAAGGCCGATGCCTAGTGATGAACGGACTGAGTTCCAATGATGTTGTTGACTCCGGGCTTGTGGAGAGGCTTGGTTCCTTGCGGGGAACTCGGATTCTATGGTGATGAATCTGGGAGTGGTGATCCTGTAGTTGGTCACAAAATGGGTATACCGAGTCGTGTTGAGTCATGCATGGGTGTGTGCATTGCATTTGATATGTTGTTTTGTTGATGTTCATGAGTATGTTGATTATGATGATTATGATGAGCTGTGTTGGCATATGTGAAATATATTTATGTTTATATTTCTGTCGTTATATTATTATTTAATAATGTAATTCTCACCCCTTCTGCATGTGTTTATGTTCATCTATGATGAGCAATGTGCAGATAAAGAGGAGTAGCTATTGTTGAGGTTTGAAGAATAAGTGTAGAGTTATTCTACGGAGTCGAGTCAAATGCTCTGGTCATGTGACACCGGGGTTATGGGATTCGATAGATAATTGGTTATTATTTACGTTGTTTATGATGACTAATATGTTGACATGCTTTGTTGAGATAATGTTGAAACATTATTATGAATTGTTATATGATGAATGATAATATTTGTGTTGTTGTCCGCTGCGAAGTTTTAATAAAATAAATAATATGTTTTATGTTGTGATGCGATAAGTGTTATGTTGTAAGAAATGTAAACTCTTCTACATGTTGTACTCTGATAATTTATTTAAATATGTCGTTTGGGTAGAAGGGTGTTACACAAAACATGCCTTGGGAGTTGTACATTCTGATGTGTGTGGTCCATTTCCAATAGCATCGATTGGAGGGAATAAATACTTTGTGTTATTTGTTGATGAATTCACAAGAATGACATGGGTATCCCTTATTAAGTTTAAACACGAGGTGTTTGATGAATTCAAGAAGTTCAGAATGAAGACTGAGAATCAGAGTGGTCAGAAGTTGAAGATTCTTAGAACTGATGGTGGAGGTGAGTATAACTCCAAAGAGTTCCAGAAGTTCTGTGAGGAGAATGGAATTGAGCATGAGGTTACTGCTCCTTATACCCCTCAACACAATGGTCTTGCTGAAAGAAGAAACCACACTTTGCTTGATATGGTGAGAAGCATGCTAAAGGAGAAGAAACTTCCTCAGAAGCTCTGGGGAGAAGCTGTTGCCACTGCAACGTATGTACTCAACCGATGTCCTATGAAGAAGTTGAAGGAAATAGTTCCAATACAGAAGTGGACTGGAGATAAGCAAAGTGTTAGTCATCTGAAGGTGTTTGGTTCTGTTTGCTATAAACATGTTCCAGAATCCAGAAGACAGAAGCTGGATGATAGAAGCAAAGTGATGATTCTGATAGGGTACCACAGTACAGGTGCATACAAGCTCTATTGTCCAGAAACCAACAAAATTGAATTCAGCAGAGATGTGATTGTGAAGGAATCATAATTTTGGAATTGGGATAAGTCTCAATCTGATTCTGATGTTAGAACTTCTGAAGAAAGGTCAGAGTTAAGAATTTTTGAAGTTGGAGTAAACTCTGACGTTGATTCTGATTCTGATAGTGATTCTGACTCTGGAGAAGACTCAGAAGATGAAGGTGACTCTGATGATCCAGACTCTGATGACCCAGACTCTGATGGTAATCCAGATTCTGGTGGCAATTCAGACTCTGGAAATATGCCAGCCCCTGAAGATGGTCAAAGCTCTGGAGGAAGTCAACCATCTGAAGCTAGAAACTCTGAAGCTCAAGACTCTGAACAAGTTCAGAGACCACAAAGAATCAGAAACATCCCTAGAAGATATGTAGAATTTGACATGCTGCAAGACACTAAAGTAGACTCTGAAGGAGAAGTTATTCAGTGTGCCATGTTAGTAGACTCTAAACCCATAAGTACAGAAGAGGCTCTTAAGCAGAAGCTCTTGCTGAAGGCCATGAAAGAAGAACTTGATGCTATAAAGAGAAACAAGACTTGGAAGCTGACAGAACTTCCAAAAGACAAGAAAGCCATCAGCGTTAGATGAGTTTTCAAGCAGAAGTTAAAGCCAGATGGTTCAATTGGCAAACATAAAGCAAGGTTGGTAGCCAGAGAATTTCTACAGAAACCTAGGCTGGATTACTCTGAAGTGTTTGCACTTGTAGCAAGACATGAAACAATCAGAATGGTGATTGCAATAGCTGCTAACAGGAATTGGCCTCTGATGCATTTAGATGTAAAATCTGCATTTCTGAACGGTCCATTAGAAGAAGAAGTTTACGTGTCACAACCTCCTGGATTTGTGAAAAAGAATCAGGAAGGGATGATGTACAGATTATACAAAGCTCTATATGGATTGAAAAAAGCGCCCAGAGCTTGGAATCAGAAGATTGATTCATTTTTCAAGAAGCAAGGCTTTTAGAAATGTGAGATGGAGTACGGTGTCTATGTTCAGCATACTTCTGAAGGAAATATGACTCTGGTATGTTTATATGTTGATGATATACTGCTGACTGGAAGTTCTGAACAGGAGATAGCCAAGTTCAAGAAAGTTCTGATGAATGAATTCGAAATGACTGATCTAGGCAAAATGACATACTTTCTAGGGATGGAATTCAGATACTCTGAGAAAGGTATTATTTTGCATCAGCTCAAGTATGAATTAGAAATTCTGAAGAGATTTAATCTGAAGAATTGTAAGATTGCTGTCACACCTTCTGATACAAATCAGAAACTGGATTCTGACTCTTATGGAAAGGATGTGGACGCTACAACCTTCAAACAGTTGGTTGGTTCTCTGAGGTATTTGTGCAATACCAGACCTGATATTTGCTATTCAGTTGGGATGGTTAGTAGGTTCATGAGTAAACCTAAATGGTCCCATTACCAAGCTGCTGTCAGGATTCTGAGATATATCAAGGGAACTCTGAAGTATGGAGTATTATTTCCTTCTGGAAGAAAGGATGAGTCAGAACTTCTGAGTTATTCAGATTCTGATTGGTGTGGAGACAGAGTTGACAGAAGAAGTACGTCTAGGTACTTATTCAAATTTCTGGGAGGTCCCATTTCTTGGTGTTCCAAGAAGCAACCTGTTGTGGCGTTGTCAACTTGTCAAGCTGAATACATTGCAGGTGCTGTTACTGCATGCCAAGCTGTGTGGATTCTGAATCTATTGCAGGATCTGAAGACTAAAGTAAACAAACCTCTGAAGCTGATGATTGACAACAAGTCTGCAATCAATCTTGCCAGAAACCCAGTGTTGCATGGGAGAAGCAAGCACATTGAGACCAAGTATCATTTTCTGAGACATCAAGTTCAGAGGGGAGTGTTAGAAGTTGTACACTGCAGCACTCAGAAATAGTTGGCAGATGTTCTGACGAAAGCTATCAAGACTGATCAATTTCTCAGATTAAGGGATAGAATTAGTGTTATTGATGGAATATGAATTAAGGGATGGTATTAGAAGTAATTCATATTTATTAGTTGTATTATTTTCTTAGCCCCTAAGTTTGTTAGAGGGTATTTTAGTATTTTATCCTATTCTAGTAACCCTAGTTTCAGCTTATAAATAGGGTGGCAATCATTGTAACTTTTATCATGTTTTGTAGCCGTCATTCTCTTAATAGAATATTTCCATTCATCATTTATTCTACTTTGCACCAACATCTCTCTCTCTCTCTCTCTCCTCTCTCTCTCCTCTCTCTCCTCTCTTCTCGCTCTCTCTCTCTCTCTCTCTTCTCTCTCTCTCTCTTCTCTTCTCCTCTCTCTCTCTTCTCTCCTCTCTCCTCTCTCTCTCTCTCTCTCTCTCTCTTCTCTCTCTCTCTCTCTCTCTCTCTCTCTCTCTCTCCTCTCTTCTCTATATATAATATATATATATATATATATATATATATATATATTATATATATATATATATATATCTAATATATATTATATATATATATATATATATATATATTATATATATATATATATATATAATATATATATCTATATATATTATATATATATATATATATAAATATATATAGCGGAACCGGACTTCACTGTAACGCTTTTAGGTTAGTATGCGAAATAATAATGAGAATAATGTCGCACTTATCTATATGATAATTCTCATATATTAAGAAAGTCATGAAAGGATTGTAACGTTTTGATAATTCTCGAATTCCAAATCTGCATTTCTATTCCAAGAAAAACATCTTTTTTGGCAAAAATATTCAACCTCTTTTCACTAATATGACTAAGTCGTCGGTGCCACAAAGATTTTTTCATGTCGATAGCATTCACACTGTCCCTAGCAACCAAAGCATTTGTCCAATACAATTGAGAAAGTTTTTCCGCTCTAGCCACAACCAAGTTACCTTTTGTTGATTTTCCATTTTCCATAATTAAAGTGATTGTCATCCTCTATAAAAAGGTCTTTATTAATTGACTTTCTTGGAAAAATACTGACTACAATTTTCAAAATCAGATCGTCCATATCTAATAAAATGGACTAACAAAAAACATCAACTGGAATTTTTAATATTGGACCGTTCAAATCATGTAAAATGATCAAAATTTGATTCAAAATAAATTACATTAAATTAAATCAAATTAGATCATATTTTTCAAATTAGTGTAAAATATATTTTTGATATTTTTAATAATACAAAGTTTTGGCCCCTCTACAAATTTTCTTGAGTTTTGATCTCTTAAAACTTTGTATCACCGGTTTTTTTTTTCATTAAAAAATAGAGTAAAATTGATATCCGAAAGTTTAGAGCGATTAATATTAAAAATAAATTTAGAAAGATAAAAAATATATTAAATTTTTTAATTTAATCATCTAAAATTGACAACAACCGTATTCAATTAGGTAACATAATGGATTTTTATTTAAAACAACCTAAATCCCTTAGGTAAGTGTCCTATGCAGTTAAAATTCAAACAAAAATTAATTTTACTATTATAGCATATTAAAAATAAAAAAATCATGCTTGTGCATGAATCAAAAGTAAAAAAATAATTCATCTATCTCCTATATTAACCATTAAATTGTGGTTAATTAAATAAAGTAGTAGCACATTTATATGTTTAATGGAATCAAAATGAGTGTTGTTTTTGTTGTATTTTAAATTTAATGAAACTAAATAGTATAGTACTTAACCTTGGAAACATGCTAGGCTTAATTAAAATAGGTGATCAAATCATAATTTTAATAATAATGTGGGCTGAATTACAATTTATAATGTTATCAATGATATGATAATGGGTAAACTTACTCAACAAGTATTATAGGGTAATGAAGTTGTCTCTATATAGAGAGACGAGAGACCCTTCAATATTCCACAAAATTTTACACCGTTGAAGTTTCTTCTCTTAGCTCAAAATCTTGAAACTAATTTCCTCAAAAATGAGTTCGGAAATTTAAGAGACATATGGTCAACCAAGATCCTCAACAACCCAGATGGCAGTTCCTCAACCAAGATCCTCAACCGTTGGAGACATATGGTCAACCAAGATCCTCAGCAACCCAGATGACAGTTCCTCAACCAAGATCCTCAACCGTTGGAGACCCTGAAGAGACCAATCGTCGTACAACGATTACTCTAAGCAAGCTAAATTGATTGTTCACATTAATACTCTTTATCAGCATTTCCCTTTTCGTCGGGGTTTTTTAGTGGCATCGAATCAAAGAAGTCTTGAAAGTCGTAGTCATTGCGACCCAACTGACGATGGTGTATTTAAGGTACTTTCGTTTTCTCTATTTGTCTTATCGGCCGGACTCATCCAATGTCTCAAGGTGGAACTGTATACATTGATGGAACGAGGGTTTCAAAAACCCTTCATCTGCTTTGGTGTTTAAAATAGTGGCGGTGACTAGCGTGGAGTGAATAGACGCTACAGACTCTGGTTTATAGGTTTGCTTTAAGCATTTTTGGGAACGTTGCCACTTGCTTTTAGTCTCTATTATCATTTTGTTAACGAAAAAATAATATAATGCGTGTTTGGATGTTTGTGTCATTTTAATTGGAGGGGTTAGCTATAAGTAAGCTTTTTTTATTTAGCTTCATTCCATATTAATCATGTTACTTTGGATAGACGACAATCTAACTTTTTGATAGGGAAATTTTTGTATTTTTAGAGGTAGGATTTTGTGGCAATAAATTTCATTGATCTGATAGTTAATTAAATTTTATTGTCTCAGTGCTTACCAGGCTCTTTGCATTTTTTTTATCGTTTGAAATTTCACCTTCATTGTATTTATTTTTATGGTTTGAAACTTCACCCTTAGTTAGAGAACTTCATAAAGTTGAAGAGGAAAGTGATGAAAAACCAAAAGTCGAGATTTAAAGTTGTTTGAAAAGCTTTTTAAAAACTATTTTTCTGTATTTAAAAACTAAAACCTCGTTGAACTTAGTTTTAAAATTTATTTTTCAAAATTGTTTTCAATTTGTTATTTTAAAAATTGAAAACCAGAAATAGCTAAAACATGTTTTTGGTTTTCATTTTCAGTATTTTATCCTAAAACTGAAAAAACACAAAAACATGATGAATTCATTATTGACATTGTTGTAAATAAATGAACTTATATAAATGAACTTATATTATAAGTGAATATAATGTTGAAATTCATTTAGAAGTTGCTCCCTCTCCAACTTATTTTTCTACGCTAATTAATAACAAGCCATATCGATTAAAAAATAAATCATCATTAGTGAGTGATTGTTATAAACTTGTTATAAAAATGTTAGTTAAAATAAATAAATTATTTGATCAAGTTTTGATGACAATGTAGTTGAACGTGATTTCTTAAAAGAATAACTTATGTAAAATGTCAAATTGCTATTTTAATTAAAATTTGTATAAAATTCTTTTTTAACATTTATTTGAACACGCACGCACGCACTCGTGCGCACACACATACAGATATCTGGCAAACCACAATGATCCTCAAGTGACCATTCTCAAAAGATTACAATCATTTCATGACTTTCTTAACACACGAGAATTATCATATAGATAAGTGCAGAAAATTCAAATCTCAAATAGTGATAAATGTGACGTTATTATTTCGCTTACTATCTTAAAAACTTATAGTGAAGTCGGATTCGGCTAATATATATATATATAATATATAATATATAATATATATATATATATATATATATATATATATATATATATAATATATATATTAATATAATAAAAATAAGCGGACGCCTTGTTGAGTTGATGTGTTTAGCTTGTTCTTCAAACTCTATAGTTTTAATTGGAGTCTCGTCGTTATTATCTCTGATTGAGAAGAGTTATTGTGCTTTCTCGACGTCGCTAGGACCATTCTCCTCCAAAAAAAATTAAATTTCAAATTTACTAAAGATTTTGTTTTCAATCAACATTTTGCAAACATCCACATTTCATCTCTCCTCTTGTGTATGTAGTCTCATGTTTAAAACAATGTTTCGCTATCTGAAGTTAATAATCTAGATATATTCTATTTTTTTATCTCTAAAACATTAATTATTATACAATAAATATTATAAAAATCAAAGATTAAAAGTTATGAGAAAAAAATTTAAAACAAATCATATATCTTTCATAGGTTTCAAAATAAAATTTTAAAATAATTTGATCAAATAAATTTTTTATTTTTCCATTTGTAAATTTATTTTAAAAAACAGAATACCAAATAGTTTTTTAAAAAAATTTGTTCTTAAATACAGTTTTTAAAAAATAATTTATAGAATAGTATTTAAAAACTAAAAAACTAAACTAAACCAAACCAGTCCTTAGTTTAGATTTTCTACTTTTCAAGTTTGTTAGTTTCGAATTATCTTAGATCTTAGAATATTTCTCTTACAAATTTTAAAAAACCTAATATTCATATTTTCAACGCATTTAAAATCATTGGATCTAGCTTGCATCGTCATAGATATGTCGTTATTGATGGCTTCTTGACATTATCTTCAATTAAAATTTACCTTTTGTCAAGTAATGAAAACTCTATATGCCTACTCTTTCTAAATTTTCTTTCAACTCTTCTTTTTATTCGTTTTCCACTACTACTTAATTATATTTTAATTTTGAAATCATATCTTTGCAATATTTTGTTCCTTTATTTTATCTAAGTAAATAGTTTTCATATAGTTTAGTATTTTTTGTGTTAAATGACGTGACTATTGTATTCAATTTTATCTTGTCATGATTAAATATATAATTTTGTTATATATTATTAGCTAGTTTAGTAATATGAGTTTATGATATTTATTATTTTTAAGTTTAGGAAGTTGATTTTTTTTTTATTAAAATGTATTGTATCAAATTTGAATATATGAATATACTTTTGAAAATCTCTTTATATATAAATATTTGGTCAAACAAGTAATATAATTTGAATATGTCTTATTTATTTTAGATAACGAACACTTCCACCTTGAAGTAAAAATCTCTTTATTATGTTCAAATACTTGGTCAAAACTACGACCTCTAAATCATTTTAACGGGATAGTTAATCAAATTAAATAAAAGAAAATATATTATTCATAATATGACTAACTAAAAATTAAATATAAATAATTAAAAAGTATACTACATTGTGTTCAGTGTTTAATAACAAACTTGAACATGAATATTTTCTGTAGAGAAAACATCAAAAACAACAAATTAATTCAAGTATTTTCTTTTGTTTTAAATGATAAATTATTACTATTACATTTACACATTTGCAAGACATTAAATTTTAAAATTCTAACTTATATAACCATTAATTCAACTAGTTTAATCTTTTAATTCAAATTGATTAAAACGTGGTGGTACAGCTCAAATAAAAATGTAGAGCATTTTATTCCAAAAACACAAGAACAAAATCTCAAATATAATTTAAAATTATACATAGGAAAATCCAAAACCGAATCATAAGAAATAAACATTTATAATGCATGTCAAAATATTTCCAAGTATAAACTAACAATACTACTACAATTTGCAATTTAATATACAGTAGTGGGTCGATGACAACGATTAATCACATAGTCTTTTTACTAAAGATAAATAAAAATTTAAACAAGTTGGACTCTAATAACCAAGATTTAATAATATTTACTATATTTCTATATCAAAAGAATTATTATATTTACGTCTCTGTGTTAAATTAGTTCCGTTGATAATTATGCAAAGACATCAAACATAATATATTTAATCGATAAAGTTTTTAATTATTAAACTATTTAAAATAAAATAATAATGATTTACATCATTGTTGAATATTAGTGGATTCTTTATCCATAGATAACCTTCATTTTTATATTAAAAAAACTATTTCATCATTATGATGCATGTTTCAATAGAATTCACGTTTGGCATGTGACTATAATAAAAAAACCTAAAAGTAATTCCCACTTGAACATACATTCACAAGCATGAGTGCTGATCATTACCTTACCCTCTATAAATACCTTGTCTTCTGAAGAGTCTAACACAACAATCTTTAATCTTATTTTCTCATATTACATCAAATTCTATTGAGTTAGAAAGAGTCAGCAAAAATGTTTGGCATATTTGATAGGGACACAAGCCAAAAGATCAAGGGCACTTTGGTGTTGATGCCCAAAAATGTTTTGGACTTCAACTCCGTCTCATCTGTTAAAAAGAAAGGTGTTCTTGATGTTGCCGGGGACGTTATCGAGGCGGCCGGAAGCCTCTTGGGTGGAATAGTTGACGGTGCTACCGCCTTCTTGGGACGGAACGTTTCGATTAGGTTGATCAGTGCTACCAAGAAGGATGGTTTGTTCTTAAATTTTCAACATAGTTATTTAGTTTTTATGCTTTAAGATTTCTCACACAATTATTTAGGAATCTTCATATTAAAAATCAAGTTTTACTAGAATTAAAATAAAATAATAATACAAGATGTTATGATGGTACTTATGATAATTTTTTAGGAGCTTCAAATAGAGAATTAAGGTTGAATTATTTAGAAAAATCTAAATTTATATTATTAGTCATATTTTACTTATTTATTGATGAGTTTTAAGTTATTAGAATGTCCTTTCTTTGAGAATCAAATATGTAGTTAAAGGACAAAAAATTGTTTAATATTTTTTTGAAAAACAAAGTGATGATGGGCAAAGATAATAATAATTAAATAGGAGTCCTATGTTGGATGTTGAATGTAATAATTTGATAGAAACTAGTGGCCATTACTTAACACATATTTGAATTTGTTTTATGATTATTCATACAAGTGAACCTTTTTAATCATTATTTATACAATATGTGACTTTTAAATTAATTAATTAATTAATTAATTAATTGAAATGTGTGACTTTTGTAGGAAATGGACATGGGCTAGTTGGAAAAGAAGTGTTTTTGGAGAAACATATCCCAACTCTACCAACCTTAGGAGCAAGACAAGATGCATTTAGTATATATTTTGATTGGGATGCTGATTTTGGAATCCCAGGAGCATTTTACATAAGAAACTACATGCAAGCTCATGAGTTCTTCCTTGTTAGTGTCACTTTTGATGACATTCCTAATCATGAATCTGTTCAATTTGTTTGCAACTCTTGGGTTTACAACTTCAAAAGTTACAAAAAGGATCGTATCTTCTTTTCTAATGATGTAAGCTCTTATAAATCTTTAACAAAAAGTTAATATTCCTAGGTTTATGATGGTTTACACAATAAAAATAATGTTTAACTCGAAATGTTGAATTATAGATATATCTTCCAAGTCAAACACCGGCTCCATTAGTTTACTATAGACAAGAAGAGTTGCAAAATCTGAGAGGAGATGGAACGGGACAACGAAAAGATTGGGAAAGAATATATGATTATGATGTTTATAATGATTTGGGAAATCCAGATGAAAATGTTAATCTTGCTCGTCCAGTTCTAGGAGGATCGAGCACTCATCCTTACCCTCGTAGGGTTAGAAGTGGTAGAAAACCAACCGCAAAAGGTTAGTTTTTCTGTTATATTCATTTTGACATCCTAATTCCTAAATTTTTATATTTACTCAAATAAAAAAAATTCTTTAACAGATCCTAAAAGCGAGAAACCGGGAGCCCTGTATGTTCCAAGAGATGAAAATTTTGGGCATTTAAAGTCATCTGACTTCCTTACATATGGAATAAAATCATTGTCTCAAGATGTCATACCTTTGTTCAAATCTGTAATCTTTGATTTGAATTTCACTCCTAATGAGTTTGATAGCTTCGACGAAGTACGCGATCTCTTTGAAGGTGGAATTGAACTTCCTACAAATGTATTGAGCAAAATTAGCCCTTTACCCGTCCTCAAGGAAATCTTTCGCACCGATGGTGAACAAGTCCTGAAGTTTCCACCACCCCATGTTATCAAAGGTAGTTTGTTCATCCTTATAGAACCATGTATCTATATACAAATTATTATCACTTACATATTTATTTTACTTTTTATAGTCAGTAAATCTGCATGGATGACCGATGAAGAATTTGGAAGGGAAATGATTGCTGGTGTAAACCCTTGTGTGATTCGTCTTCTGAAAGTAAGTTTCAAATATATTATTTATTGATGATCCTCTAAAATAAATAAAAATAGCATGTTATTAAGTTTTTTTTAGTAGTATTATTTGTTTTAAAGTGCAATAAAAATGTTTCTATATATCCTTGTTCTACAGGAGTTTCCACCAAAAAGCACATTAGATACTACACTTTATGGTGATCAAACTAGTACAATTAAAAAAGAACACTTGGAGATTAATCTAGGAGGACTCACAGTTGAAAAGGTAATTTATGTAAACTAATTAGTAAACTTATCAATTATTTAAATTTATGAAAACTAAGTGATTGAAATTATACTTATGAAACAGGCAGTTAATGATCAAAGATTATTCATCTTAGATTATCATGATGCATTCATCCCATATTTGAACAAGATAAACAAAAATGCAAAAGCTTATGCCACAAGGACAATCCTTTTCTTAAAAGATGATGGAACTTTGAAGCCATTAGCCATAGAATTGAGTTTACCACATCCAAGTGGACTTCAATATGGTGCTGAAAGCAAAGTCATCTTGCCTTCAGACCAAGGTGTTGATAGCACAATTTGGCTATTGTCCAAGGCTCATGTAATTGTAAATGACTCATGCTACCATCAACTCATGAGCCACTGGTATGAACTATTTCTCCGTCTCATAATAATTGTCAAAATTGCGTAATAATTTTGTATTTCATTGGTTTCAAGGTTGAATACTCATGCGGTGGTTGAGCCATTCATCATAGCAACAAATAGGCATCTTAGTGTGCTTCACCCGATAAATAGGCTTTTAGATCCTCATTTTCGCGACACAATAAATATCAACTCACTTGCACGAGCCGCGCTGATTAACGCTGATGGAATCATCGAACAAACTTTTTTACCTGGACCAAGTTCCGTTGAGATGTCTTCAGCGGCATACAAGAATTGGGTTTTCACTGATCAAGCATTACCAGCTGACCTTATCAAGAGGTAGTTTTTCACCATGAACAATAACTAATTTCATCTAGTTTGAATGTAAAAATTGATAACAAAAATATTTATTTGATATAGAGGATTGGCGGTTGAGGATTCATCTTCTCCACACGGCCTTCGTCTCGTGATAGAGGATTATCCTTATGCTGTTGACGGACTAGAGATATGGGATGCTATTAAAATATGGGTCCAAGACTATGTCTCTTTGTATTATCCAACTGATGAAGTAGTGCAGAAAGATACCGAGCTACAAACATGGTGGAAGGAAATTATAGAAAAGGGCCACGGTGACTTGCGAGACAAGCCATGGTGGCCTAAGATGCAAAGTCTTCAAGATTTAATTCAATCATGTTCCATTATCATATGGACGGCTTCCGCTCTCCATGCAGCTGTTAATTTTGGACAATATCCTTACGGAGGCTACATTTTAAACCGTCCAACACTTAGTAGAAGATTGATCCCGGAGAAAGGAACTCCGCATTATGATGAGATGGTGAAAAATCCTCAAAAGGCATATTTGAGAACTATTACACCAAAATTTCAAACACTTATTGATCTTTCTGTGATTGAGATATTGTCAAGGCATGCTTCTGATGAGATCTATCTTGGAGAAAGGGATTCTAAATTTTGGACATCTGATTCAAGGGCATTGCAAGCTTTTAAGAAGTTTGGAAATAAGTTGGCGAAAATTGAAGGAACAATCAAAGAGAGGAACAATGATTCTAGTTTGAAAAATCGATACGGGCCGGTGCAATTGCCATACACTATTCTTCAACCTTCTGGTGAAGATGGGTTAGCCTTTAGAGGAATTCCCAACAGTATTTCTATTTGATTTGAAAGTTTCTGTGTTTGTGTTTCTAATAAGATGTTCATTTGTGCTTTATAATAATGTTATGGTGTTTGCATGGGCAATTGTGATGTATTATTGTATTTGGGAGCTCCCATTCATTCACATTTAAGTTAACAGTGTTTCCATTTTCTATATTGTCTATTTATTTCATTTAATTTTCGTCATATTCTAGTTTCTAGTATACAGAAGTTGCAATTATTTGGTAAAAAACTTTACAATTATTATTCATCAATTTCTTTAAAGATTTCTTGTGTAACTTTTCAAAGATTCATGCATGGCAAAATTAAGAAACTACATGTAACTTTCAATTCCAAAGTTCAACAGTTTCTATAATCATTGAGAAGTTATAGTGGAAAAATTTACTTTGTTCTAGATAATATTGGAGCATAATCGTGAATGGAATATTTTCACAGTTCTCGATGCAACCGAAGAATAAAGAAAGTCTATCAGTGATAGTGTAGTTTATGGGTTATAAGTTAATATTGTAGTAAATTCTATCGAAGTCGAATAGCTTGTGTAGTTGACTCTATCGAAGTCGAATAGCTAGTGTAGTTATCGAAATATGTTAGCTTATTATTTAAGTTATCATGTTGAATTAGGTCAGTCTATTGTATCAATTGTTTAGTATGTTAGTTAAAAGTTAGGGTTTAGTTTTCTTATAAATAACATATTAATCATCATTTCTCCATAAATCTTTGATAATCCTTATTAGAAGGAGAGAGTTGTGAGGTTGAGATTCAATTGTAAACAATGTTCTCTAATGTATAATTGAATCAAGAATCTAGTTTTAAACCACTTTAAAGTGTCTTTCTCTTTTTTTCTTTACTTTGTGATTTTCTTGTTAATCAAGAAATCAATCATACTTTATTTTTTGGAAATTGCTTTCACAACCAATTGACAGGGTGAACATGGAGGAGAAGATGTCGTCAACAAATTATGAGATTGAGAAATTCACCGGTGTGAATAATTTCGGTTTGTGGCACTTGAAGATGCAAGTCCTACTAGTTCATCAGGATTTTTTAGAAGCGTTGAAAGGATCAGAGAAGATGGATTATCCCCTAACAGAGAAGGAGAAGACGATCATGATCGAGAAAGCACACAGTGTCATCATATTGAGCCTTGGTGATAAGTTTCTCCGGAAGGTCTCTAAGGATAAGACACCAGTAGGTGTATGGAGCAAACTCGAGGGACTGTATATGACAAAATCCTTGGTCGATCATCTCTACCAGAAGCAAGCTTTGTTTTCATTCAAGATGAGTGAAGACAAAGCCTTGGCTGAGCAGTTGGATATGTTCAACAAGTTGATTCTTGATCTTGAAACTATTGAGGTTAAGATTGATGATAAAGATCAAGCATTGCTTCTATTATGTGTTTTATCAAGACCTCATATCCACTTCAAAGAAATCCTCTTGTATGAAAGATAGTCTTTGACCTTTGAAGAAGTTCAATCAACCTTGTACTCGAAGGACTTGAACGAAAGAAAAGAGAAAAAGTCATCATATATTGGAGAAGGTTTGTTTGTTAAAGGAAAGTTCTCAAAGAAAGATGGCAAGTATGAGAGGAAGAAGGATAAAGTTCTACATAATTCTTATGGTGGTAATGCACCTATAGTTAGGTGTTATCATCGTAAGAAGGAGGGTTATACAAGAAAGGTGTGTCGTGATCGACTGAATAATCATAATGGAAAGGATAATGGTAATGCAACTATAGAACAAGATGATTATGAATCATCTGATGTGTCAGTGGTTTCAAGCAGCGACTCTAGCAAGGAGTGGATTATAAATTCAGGTTGTACTTGACACATGACTCCAAACAAATACGTGTTTGAATAATTATATCTTCAAGATAGTGGATCAGTGTGTCGCATCTCAAAAAACACGATCCTTCGCACGCTCGCAAAAAAAAATTGTTCGAACAGAGTCGCCATCGAACTTTATTTGTTCTAATGAAGGGAAGAGAAAATATCGATAAAATCCTTAAAATAAAAATAAAAATGGTCTTCGCAACCAAATTCGATTTTGGGAGTCGATTACGTAAGGGAAATGTATTAGCACCCCCCGCGTCCATTGTACTCAACGAGAACCTTTTAGTTAGATTTGAGATTGAATGTTAGCGTGATGTTAATTGTAATCTTCTACTTACTGAGCGAGAAAAAGAAAGAAAGGACAAATATTTTTTATTAAAGATGTGTCAGACAAGATTTCGAAATCCTGCTCATACGTATCTCCAGGTGCTATGGAGAACTCAAGGCTACATAGTTATGCTTACAAAGAACTATTGGGTTTGATTATTTTGAGGAGTGATCCTTTAGACATATCGAGTGACTGAACCTTTACTTGTTGCTCGTTCTTGGAGGTGGAAGTTTTTGTTTGTTTCACGTCGATATGGACAAATCATACTCGTTTATGAAAATATTTTCAAAGTCGCGCAAGGACGGAAAACAAGTTTGATTTGTTGAGTGTTTTGTTGGATGAAAATTACTTGAATGATCGGGTAAGACAACTCGTATTCAAACAATTGAGAAGAGGAATAAAAGGCTTTATACCATCTTCCTTTTCATCCTTAATTATAAAAGGATTAACATAAGGTTAATGTATTTTGGATGGGAGACAAATACTTGAATGGTCGAGTAAGGGAACTCGTATCCAAATATTCGGGGAAGGGAATAGAAGGCTCTAGACTACCTTCTTTTTTGTCCAAGCTATTATGAAAAAGAGTTTGACTTAAGTTTTGAAAATGAAAGCGGTTTGAGGTGAATCAGATTAGAAGTTTTTAATGGATGGCGATTATTCAAATGGTCGAGTAAGGGAACTCGTATCCAAATTATCAAAAATAGAAATTGAAGGCTCTAGACCATATTTCTTTTCACCCTTTTGAAACGGTATTTAAGTATTTTAGGTATTTGGGTTTGAATTAGATAAAAGGCGCTTGATGTTGATTGATGTTTTTACTTGTGTTGAAATGGAATGGGATGAAATGATTTAAGGGTTTAAAAATTATTGAGAAGTGGAAATGATTTTGATTTGGGAAAATTGTTCGACGTTGGATCGAGTGTTTGCTTTTGTTCTTTTTTGAAAGTGGTTGGTTTTAATCTTGAGTTAACTATAAACTAACACAATAGCAATAAAGGAAAGCGGTAAACTTATTAGACATTACAGGAATGGGGGTACAACTTTTTCGAATGAGAATACAGTATAACAATTAACAATACAAGCTCAATAAACAACTGTAAATAAACAATGATCCCATTGTAAGGAGACCCAAGAGAAAGCCAAGATACTAGAAATAAATCGGAGTTTTAAACTACTGAATTTAGCGCTATGTTAAGCATTTGTAAAATAATTCGTGTAGGAATCACTCTACCTGAGACCGGTTAATAAACTTTATGCGTTTAAGGAGTTTCTGAAGTTAAATTGAATTTTTAACTCCGAAATTGCAACGCATCTTAAAATCCAACACCTCGACAATTTAAACGATATCTTTTAAGGTAAAATAAAATGACAAACAATTAATGAATTTAGCGCTATGTTAAGTAATCGTAAAATAATTCATGTAGAAAACACTCTATCTGAGGTCGGCCAATAAACTATATGTGTTGAATCCGTTTTTGAAGTTAAATTGAACTTTTAACTTCGAAATTACATTGCATCAGAAAACCGATGGGACAATAAATTGAATTTTCTATTTAACAATTTTAAAATAATCAATTTAATTAATAAATAATAAATGATAATAATAGTAATAATACTCAATAATCATATTTAACAATAATAATCAACAAAAATAAATAATAATAGTAATAATAATGACAATAATCATAATAATTAATTAATAAATATTAATGATAATAATAATAATAATAATAATAATAATAATAATAATCAACAATAACTTCTATTCTTTTTTCACGCGAATACTCCCTCCGTAACAGTAAAGAAACAAATTTAAACCCAAACAAAAACTTCAACTCCTTCGTATTTTCTTTCTTATTCCTCCTTCTTCTACTTTTATCATTTACTTCACCCAACAACACTCCACACAACAAACAACATATTGAAGACAAAAAAAAACAAAGCAATTCGACAAACTACCGGCGACGACGGATGTGATGGTTAAGGGTGGTGGCGTCGGAACAGATCGAAGATGTTGAGGCGGAGGGTCAGTTTTTTTGAAGAACAAACAAGAGGAAGGAGTTGGGCGGTGGTTCTTAGAGTGTAAGGGGGCGAAGGCTGGCGGTTTATGGTTCTGAACGGAGGGAGTTGGTTGACGGCCATACTCTAAAGGTGGTCTGCCGAAAGTCTTTTCACCGGCATGAGCAGGGGTTTACGTTTGGTGAGTTAGAGAGATGATATGGAAGATAAGGGATGGTAGTGAGTTTTGTATGATATGGAGTATATATTTTAAAGTGATGAAGATATGGTGGTGTATGAGGGTGTTGAAGTTGTTGTTGTGTTGTTTTTAAGAAGATGATGATGATGTTGAGTTTGTTTGTTTGACAAAAAAATGGAAGTGTTATTGTTGTTGTGTTGTGTTTATGAAGTTGGTTGTTTGTGCTAATGGTTGCTTGTGTTGATGTTGTTGGTTGGTTGTGTTGATGTTGATTTATGAACAAAGAGTAATGAAAAGAGGGTGGTTTTAGAAAGTTAATGAAGAGTGTGATATGGAGAGATGAAGAGGGCGATTTATGTTTGTTATTTTAAGTTCAGAAAGTTTTTTTTTCTTTACTGAAACGAAGAGAGAGTTTATAAATTTTCATTCTTTTGGATTTTTTTAAAATGAAACTCTTCCCCACAACTGAAGCGTCACGTGGAGTTCTTGGTGTGGTCCGCCCATCCCATTCATCAGCCAAACAATAATGTACATATAGTGTATCATTAGTTTTTTTTTGGCAAAACCAAAAATACCCTTTTATGATTATCATGAGTTTTTTAAGAAATTAATGAAATTGAATCCTAATCATTTTAATAAAATAAAATAAAGTTAAGCTAACAAACTAATAAATTCTAATTATTTTTTAGGGAAATTTTAACAAAAATAAAACGGACTAAAATGAATAAAAATTATGCGCAAAAATGTTTGAAAAATAAAAAATGAATGCACTGAAATGACCAGTGCGAAATAAAAATCTAAAAAACAGACAAGTTTTGGTCAAATTTTGATATAAAAATGACTGGTTAAACACACTCAGCTCAGGCTGCTCAAAATGCGACAAAAAAGGAGAGTCGGAAAAATGAAACGAGCGCGCCAAGTTAAACTACACGAACCGTAGATTAATAAAACTGACGTTTGAAAGCTCGATCTTTAAATTTGTCTCCCGATAATTCTCCGTACATTTGAAAATTGACTCAACCGGACTGTCTATATATCTGCAAATTTAATCTGGTTGATATTTTAAGCATTATGCGGAACGAAATTCATGCTATGATGAGTAGATGATATAGATGTATTATGAATGTATCGATTTATTCATCGAGGGTCAAACTTGGGGTATGACAGTTCCCCTTATTTAAGCATCTTTAACCGAAGGATGTGAAGAACTTTTGTCTTCAAATCATCATGGTGAAAGATAGTTTAAATACCAAACAAACTCAAATTTTGTCATTTTATGTAATGGCATGATATGCTTATGGTTATGAATGATGTGCAATGAGATTAAGAAATACTTTTTATTTATTAATCATCATATATTATGTAACTTTATTGTGGATGAATTTGTTATAGAGTACCGTGTTCGACGGTTCTTCAGACGTTCTCTTTTGAAGGTAGACTCTCCTGGAGAAGAAATGATCATATTCAGTTTCTCTTAGCTAAATATATCATATCCAGCTACTCTTGGCTAAAACTGATTGCATCCAACTACTCTTGGTTGGAGCTATAACATCTAGTTGCTCTTAGCTAGAAGCAAATTTGTGCAAATATAGTATCCAGCTGCTCTTGACTGAAAACAAATATATGCAAACAATGTATCCAACCAATCTTGGTTAAAAATATCATATTCAACAACTCTTGGCTGAAACTATTGCATCTGACTACTCTTGGTTGAAAGCCTTGTATCAATATGCTCTTGGCTAAAAACATTACATACACTTCGTTTTGGTTAAAAGCAAATCTATTGGGGAAACGTACTAGACTCTCGGGGGAATAATTGCATATTCAAGTTGCTCTAGGTTGATAGTCAACTCCTCTGGGGTTACAACATATCAACTCGGGGGTTGAGAAAATAAATAAAATATCGACTCGGGGGTCGAGAACAAATAAAGACATAAGTCAACTCGGGGGTTGAGGAAACATCAAGATAAAACGACATCAACTCGGGGTTGGAAGATATTTAAAGACAACACTGACTCGAGGGTCGAGATATGTCAACTCGAGAGGTCGAAAGGCATTGATAGTCGGTTGTGAAAACATCCAACAAAGTACTTCTTCGGTAGAGATTTATTGGGGAGAGCTCTACAAAGGAAAAGTTATGAATGAGACATTTTGGGGTAACCTTTGCTTGGGGAGTAAAATCGCAAACATGCTTGGGAATATCATCATTGTAAGGTCGATGGAAAAGATTCACTGAGGAATATCCTCATGTGAATATACTACGCACGAAAAGATGCATGAAGTGCAGTGGCTAATGCATGTAGGATTGCAAATGAATGATTAGACTTTGGTTTTGCCGAGCAAGGGCGGACTTTGAGAGGTGTTTGATTTTTAAGTCTTCATGCTATGGGAATATGCTAGATGAATGAGATGATATGCATGGCATGACGCGAGAGCAAAGCGACAAGATTAATGCACGAGGACGATTTATGCAATGACTTGAATGTCTCCATGTGCCCTCGTGGTGGGTAATGGAAGGATTCCTTTGTAGCAAGTTTTCTTGGTCGAAGTAAATGGTTATTTGATGGGAGGTAATTATGTTTATTTGAAATAAGATAGAACCAAAAGGCTAATAGTTTAATGAGCTTGATTTTAATTATTTTTTGATCCTTTTTACAAATAATATTAATAACACATTTTTTTTACTCTTTATAGATGCATAAAAAATAGTATTTAACTAAAAAGTTAATATAAATAAGAAAATTTAAAAAAAAAAAAATTTTAATAAAAAATGCCATTTATTTATTATTATTTTTTTGTAAAAAGGTGAAAAATGGAAATATGTTAAAAACGAAAGCCAAGACTCAAACCCGAGACCGTATGATCGTGTTCCTTACACATTCTCTCGTATCCAATACGCCATTTCATTTATTCGAAAAAAAATTGCACTAGAAAATATATGAAGGACGGTCAAAATTTAGGGTACGACATTATGGATTAAAGCATAAGTTACTAAGTACTAGTCAATTATGAAATAAAGGTAATAATGTAACTTTTGATTCTTGTGGACACGGGGTTATCAAATCCAAATTATATAAAAAAAATCATCAGCTCTGGAAGTGGAAATACCTACACAACGAATCTAAAAAAGATCCCTTCAAATTGTCTTTGTCTTCTCAGTAGCGAGGACGAATTTTGGATATGGCATGGGAGAATAACCCATATTCACATGGACCACTTAAATATGTAAGTTCATAAGGATTTAGTGTTTGGCCTGCCAATTATGCGTTTTGAGAAAATCATGTCATGTGATGCATGAAAAAAAAAACTAAGGGCCTCTTTTAAATCTAAAGATGGTATTTTTACAAACCGGCCCTTACGACTTTTGCACATGGATATCTTTGGCCCATCCATAACCAAAATTTTTGGCAGAAATCTTTATGCCCTTGTATTTATGGACGACTACTTTTGCTACACATGGCCATTATTTCTATCTCATAAAAGAGACGTGTTTACTGCCTTTCGGAAACTTGCTAATGTTATCCAAAACGAGAAAGGATTAAACATTGCATTGATCCATAGTGATTATCGTGGAGAGTTCCATAATAAGGAATTCAAAAGATATTGTAAAAAGTATGGTATTCAACATACTTTCTCAACTCCACAAACTCCCCCAACAAAATGGGGTAGTGGGAAGGACAAACAGATCTCTAGAAGGGCTATCAAGGACAATATTCAATGAGATCAACCTTCATAAATACTTTTGGGTCGTTGCAGTAAGAATTGCTTGCTACGTAATGAATCATGTCTTGATAAGACCAATTCTAAAGTAGATTCCCTATGAGTTATTTAAAAGAAGGAAACCAAATATCTCTCATTTACATGTCTTTTGATGCAAATGTTTCTTCCTTGACAATGAGAAGGATAATATTGGAAAGTTTGATGTTAAATTTGATGAAGGCATAATCCTAGGATATTTCACTTTAAGCAACGCTTTTATAGTTTTTAACAAAAGAACCCTAATGATAGAATAATCAATTCATACTACATTTGATAAGTATAACCCCAATAGTGATAAATTTTGTTGAGGGTGCATGTATCCTTGAGAAATCATCTCTAAAAGATAATGATTAAGATAAAGATAAAGATTAAGATCAAGAGGAAGATTAAAGTTTAAATAGAGAGATTCAAGATGAAATAGTCAACTTAGAAAATCAAAGTCTACCTAAAGAATGAAGGGCCATTAAGGATCATTCCATTCAGAATGTTATTGGAGATATTTCTAATGGAGTTACAACTTGACACTCCCTTAACAAGGTATATAACCATATGACCTTTATTTCCCAAATTGAGCCAAAGGAAATTTAAAAAAGAAGAGATAAATAATTTTTAAAGAAACAACATTTAGGAATATGTTTCTAAAGCTTCATCTAATCAATAAGACCCGCTGGGTCTTTCACAATAGGCTTGATGAAAATGGAAAAGTTTTAAGAAACAAAGCAAGACTTGTTATTAAAGTATACAATCAACTTGAGGATATAGATTTTGATATAACATATGCTCTTGTAGCTCGATTAGAGGTCATAAGAATACTTCTACCTTATTTCTGCATCATAAATTTTAAACTCTTCCAAATGGATGTAAAGAGTGCCATCTTGAATGGTTACATCAAGGAAGAAGTGTTTTTTAATCAACCTTTATGTTTCATCAACCTAACCTTTTTGGATCATGTATTCAAGCTTAAAGGGGATTTATACGGTCTAAAACAAACACAGAGAGTATGGTACAATCGTTTAAGATTTTTTTTCTTGAGAACTAGTTTCAAATATGCAATTTTATAAAACCTTTTTTGTCAAAAAGTGTGATCCATCTTACTTGTTCAAATTTATTTAGACGATATTATATTCGGTGCTACCAACAAGTACTTGTGCAAGGATTTATTTGATATGATGTAGAACAAGTTTGATATGTCCATGATAGGGGAGCTTTATTGCTTCCTAGGATTGCAAATCCATTAATCAAAAGAATGAACATTTATAAATCAAGCCAAGTACTACAAGGAACTTCTAAATAGGTTATATGGATAATTAAAAAGCAATTGATACTCCAATGGCTACATCATGCAATTTAAACAACGAATAAGAAGGAAAACGAGTTGAATAAAGTGGGTATTGAGTTATGATTGGTTCTCTCCTTTATCTCATCCTGATATTATGTTTATTGTATGTATGGGTGAATGCTTTCAAGCATCCCCGAAAGTCACTACGGTAAAATGAATTATGAGATATCTCATTGGCACACAACATATATCTTAGTTTGGAATTCCCCCACAAACATTTACTAGTTTGGGGGAACGACACAGATGGTGGCTTCATTGAACCAGACAAGATAGTCCATTAGTAAATCTGATGGATCATGTTGTATATTGAATAGGCTAGTGGTTGACATCTTCTTGTGATGGATGGCTATGAATTGATGCATAAGTTTCCTTACTAGCTCATGAAATTGGCGATTAATGCACAAGTTTCCTTAGTAGCTCCTAAAGGTTCCAGACAATAGTTTACATTTCAGGAAGTTAGGTGTTCCAATAATGATCATTTGTATGTTGATGGAGGCGACATGTTTGTAGCTATCATTACACCTATCAAAGTTAGCCAACGAGGGAGGTTTTAATTTTTCAGGGGCAGGAGCTTCCAATTCTCTTCTGAGAGTGGTTGGGGATCTAGCACTTCCATCTCCTATGAGGGATTGGACTCTTGTTGGTGGTGTATGATATTGTGTATGTTTTCCTCTAGTGTTTGATTTTGACGATGTAGCTCGTATGGCAGCACACATCTCCTCCAGGATGTTGCCATCACCGCTACCACTGGTATCCTCCGGCTTAGAGGATGGAGCTCTCCTGTTAACCATGGTGGAAAAGGGCTAGGTATAGGAGTAGGGGTAACAATGAGTATGGTGATTGTGATGAAAAAGGTGTGGCCAAGTTAGTATTACTTGGGACCCACGACAGGTGGCACTGTACTAGTAAAAAATTATAGGTGTGCGTGTTACCCTTACAAGGGTAGGGATACTCAAAGCCTTAATAGGTTGATAACAATTTTATGGTGGTATGACTTATCCGCGACAGCGATAAACCCTATGTGGTGAGGTTACATAGGTTTTAGAGGACCTTCTCATTTGAGGTGAGATGTTTTGTATGGTAGCGTCTTGCTTTTAGGTGTATGATAGCATCTTACTAAAAGTCTTGCCAATGACCCCACTAGATTGGGTCTTAAAAACACTCTAAAGTTGCATAAACCTGATTTTTGTTTCCTTTCAGAACCTTGGATGAATCACTTGTATTTTCCTCTTTGATTTCTTAGTTCCTTGCACTTGAAGTTTTTTGCTTTCGACACTAGGTAACATCTATTACCTAATATTTGGTGTATTCTCACAAAATACATTGATTCTGTTATGGTTAGCAATTCAAATCAATATGTGTGATGCATTATGGAGAAGGATAATAATAAGTTTGGAATAAATTCTATTTATGCTTTTATATCTTATATTGACATGAGAACTCTTTGGTCTGACATTTCTAAGATGACTAAGGATCATATCCTCCCTTGGAGTTTTATTGGAGATTTAAACAACATTATTGGGCTCATGAGAATAGAGGTTCCCTCAATCTAAATAGAAGTCATATTAATGAGTTGAGTTTTTGGTCAGATACTAATAATCTAATTGACCTGCTAACCAGAGGTTCTTTTTATACTTGGTCAAATGGTAGACAATGTTTTAGATTTATTGAAAGAAGATTAGACAGAGTCTTATGTACTCTAGATAGGTTGATTGTTTGTGTTTCCTGCATAATTTCTACTTTATCTAAGTTAAGGTCATACCACTTTCCTATTATTTTTGAAACTTTTATGTCAAATGCATCAATGGAATAGTGTCGGAGATGCATCTCTGTTGAAAAGTATATTTCGTGTCGGGTTTTTGTTATCGTATCCACAGGGATTGTAAGATATCACCGCCGTTCGATGGTTGTATTAATCTTAGCTCAATGTAACAATAGGGTTTTGGTTTTAATCAAGTTATCTTGCATAAAAAGTAATAAATTGCGGTAAAAGTTATGGTTTGATTAAATGAGAAATATTGTCAAAGTTAGGTTTCAATGATCACTTTGCATGTATTTGCTCGGTCAACAATCTTATAAACTCCTTTAGATGATAAATAATTTCACAAAGTCCTCTCAATATGTTTCTCTCGAACACACATTGTGAGTTTTGCCATTTTGATCCATTGTTTCTCTCGAACACAATCTATCAAAATGACAACTTTTTGGTTCAACCTTATGGTGAACAAAATCATTCATTACTATCTCTAGCTAACAAACAAGTTTGGATGAAAACCTAGGTCAAGAGTCGGTAAACATCTCTCGATCATAAACCAACACAAAGAGTTTTAAATAGAAACAAAGTTTTCATCATATATTTACCATTAAAGAGTTTACATATGAGGATCCTTACATTTACACACAAAGCTAGTAATCACCTACATCTAACCTTGACAAATGGATGACTTAGCTACTTATTTTCATGGTAGCTTGGTCGGCAAGTAAGGAAAGAAGGTTGATCAACATCCAAGTCGGATAATCGAAGTTGGATGGGAATCCACCTTCTTTTTGTAGAAGATGGTTCTAAGATGAAGAGAAATGAAAATTAGGGCATAAAAGCTCCCAAGAACAATGCTGCAAAAATATCTAGAAGAAAGTACAAAAGTAGAAAAATGAGGTAAAACTAAGGTATGGTGCTCAAAAGTGGCACCTGCTACTTATAGACCACTGCTGGGCTGTCATGTTCGCTAGGCGAGCAGAATGGCTCGCCTAGCGAGGGTCTAAAATGGGCACATAAGGCCCCTGCGCCCAGAGAAAACAGGGCCTGCTGAACTGTCATGTTCGCCTAGCGAACATACCTTCGCCTAGCGAAGGACACGCTTCAACCTTCGCCCCAGCGAGGTTGAGAGGTTTTGCTACTGGAATGCTCGCTGGGGACTCGCTAGAGCTTCGCCTAGCGAGTGAGTGCTGGCTGCGTTTTTCACCAAAACAGAACGAACTCGCTACCACCTTCGCCTTCAGCTTGCCTGGCGAATTAATTTGACAATTTACTGGAGCTTTTCGCCAGGAACTCGCCTAGCGAACCAATGCTTCGCCACAGCCTCGCCTAGCGAGCAGGCTGATGAAATGCTTGTATTCTTTGGTTCCTTTGCCAATTTTCTTGTGTCTTCATTTTCAATTAGTTCATGTCTTTCCTGCACAATAACACACAAATCAAAGGCACCAAGCTTGTTTATCAATGTAATGCATTCCATGTAAAACAAATGTGGTTTTGACAATTTTAGCAAGGAAAAAGAGTGAAAGATGCCCACATATGATAGCTCAAATAAGCACTTTTGGGCATCTAACAACTCTCCCCAACTAGATTCTTGCTTGTCCTCAAGCAAAGTATGCCTCTTGAAGGACAAGAGGATTTGCTTTAAGAAACTGGTTTCTCCGAAGTTGGATAAACGGCTCAAACACAAGCGAAATCAGCAAATACAAGTTCCCAACGGTTCGAATAAAATAATACATAAGAACTAAAACTTAAATAGCAATGCAAAATATTTATCTATCTACAACAATACTATTCTGAATGAATCATCCTATCTCTCCTCTTCGAATAAGGAATGAAGATTTTGCGCGTTTGCAACCGCGGGACTAATCTCACTCTCTAACAAATAATGAAGAAATCAAATAGATTCATACAATGTCTAACAATTAAAAATGGTACTGTGGAAGCATAAAGATCACTAAGGGCTTTTCGGTTGAAGCTTGGTTAGGTTAACAAACAAGGGTCATTTCTAAGGCCATTGAAACGAAAGTGCCGATGCAAAAGAGACATTCACAGTATTATTCACACTACTCGACTTTGTTGCATTTGTTTCTTATTTGAAACCTTCACAACACATATTCCACAACTCAATTTTTATTTTTCACTATTTTTCTTCCAAGCAAGCATTCATTTTCATTTTTTCTATTTTTGTTCTTTTCTTTCACATCAAATATACAAAACAGATGTTTCTTTTCTATATTTTCTATACATATATTTTTCTATGCTTGCTCGGTTTTTCTTTTCTTTTTCAAGAGTTGTGGTACTTACCAATTCTTTTTCGTTCTCCCCAACTTATTTCTTCCACACCCTAAGTGAATGCTCTTAACTTTTTACGGCAAAAGAACAATAATCAAGATTTTCCGGGTTGTAAAAAAAAGATTTTTGAGATCTCGCTTTATTTCAAGCCGAGATTCAACTGTTTAGGCTCAAAGGGGTTAACAAATACTCTCTCTGCTCACAGGTAAGTTGTTTTTGGATGTAGTTGTGCTCGAAAGAAAACAAGTGCCTTGATCATTTCTAATTGCTTCCACAATTTCACAATAATAAAAGACAAAGAATGAATCACATGAATCAACAAAACTTATTAGAATCTAGCATTTAAGTGAACAATGGAGGTTTCCTCACAATTTGTGGTTTTAAGTTCTAGATGAAGCATTCATTCAATTATGTTGCAAAAAGACAATATTCAATTTACCAAAAAGAGTAAAGTTCCTAATGCATTCTAAAATTCTAGCCGACGGTAACCATGTACCTTAGCCTTATTCACTTGTTTATTCTTATCATTGCCATCCAAGCTCGGATGCACCTTCATTGGGTACTTCTTGAGGAGCAACCAATCTAGAAGGGTTTACCACTCAATCAACCAAAAATTTATTAAACACACAAAATTAAAAACATAATTAAATAACATTAACTGAAAATATAAATTTGTTCATGGGGGACAAAACACCCCAATAGTACAACACCAAAATCAAGATACAAAATCCGAAAATACAAATAGAAATAACATAAAAACTGAAAACACACAAAAACTTAACCCACTAAGGGCTCAGGACTCCTCCTCGCTACCGGCCTCAGAACCGGTAGCCTCATCATCAACATCATCATCATCAACATCATCAGCATCAGCGCCCACCCCCTCACCATAGACAGGCCTGTCCACATGCCAGTTAGCGTTAAGCATAAACTGCTCACGCGCCAACACTGCTCGAGCACCGGAGGGGTCATTACCTTGCAGTTCCAACCTCTGCATACTGTTGTGCATATCAATCATAGCTCTCTGGGATGCCGCCATCCATTCAAAACTGTAGTCACACACCGCTCGGAGGTAGGGATCAAGTCCGGGAGTAGAAGCACTAGGACCATCAGAAGCCCGAGTACTTCCTGAGGCTGCACTGCCACCGGTAGTCTTTGCTCTACAATATTTAGCCACATACCGATCATCGATAGGTGACGGGATCCTTACCTGCCCACGAGACGGAAGTCTCACCCTTGCCTGAACGCATAAGCTCATGATCAAACACGGGAAAGCCAGGGGACAATTAACACGAGCCCCCGACTTAAGTCCGCTCTCGACCACGGACTTCAGCTCATTTGCGATTATCCTCGCCACATCTATCTCGACATTGGTGAGGATAGAATGGACCAAATGTGCCACTGGGATCGGCACAGTAGAGGTGTGGGATTATGGCTGTATGTTGGTCAAAACCAAGAGCAGTATCAGCTGAGCCATGGGAGTCATGTCCTCCCGGTGATACCTCACTGGAACCCCAGATGGGTTCGGCTCAATAGATTTCCCAGGTAAAAGCAGGGCGGCGGTAATGGCAGGAACATCTCGGTGAAGCCTTAGGTCGGTGTGGTATTGGTCTCTCTGGTCAGCTCCCAGCTGGAGCGGTTCCCCAAGGATTCGGTTGATAGCATCCCGGTCAAATGGAATTGGACGCCCGGCCACTTTAGAAACCCAAGTAAAGGGCTCGTCGTCGTCGGGGAGTGCGTTAGCATAAAACTCCCGCACTGTCGCAATGTCGTAATGCTCTAAGGGACTAATCAACCTATCCCACTTCTTTGCGTCTATCAACCCGGCGAAATTTCTGTAAGTGCCCTGTGGGTTGATCAGAAAGCGCTTCTCTGGAAGTATCTTCCGCTTCTCCAGAGCGATGTATCTGGCGGCCTGCTTCGGGCCGACAAACTTGTCTTGGTCAAACTGGATAGGAACTGTCCGAGATGTAGTTGCTCCCTTTCTTTTCTTACCCGCTCCAGATCTTGACTCCATCTGCAAAATATACAAAGAAACAACACACACCAACAAACAGATTAGCCATCAAAGCATAATTCAAAAGACTGCCTTGCCTCGCTGCTGCTTCGCCTAGCGAAGTGGCAGCGAACGCTCGCCCCAGGTTCGCCTAGCGAGTGCTAGCGAACCTTACGGGTTTTGGGGTTTTCTGCATTTTCAAAGATTTTTCCCCAATACCCATACTCTAATGGTTCCCACATCAGAACCTAATGATTTCTCATGGCAATTAATCGTTCTATGCTATTGGGGATTGCCTAATTGCATGCAAAACCTAAAGTAAAACTAAATCCCCAATTTGAAAACCTAAATCTCCAAAAATTGCAAACTCCAAAATACCACATGCAACCTCAATGTTCCCATACCACACTCATCCTATTTCCATTCGCATTTGGAAATTAAGAGTTCAAACAAAAAGAAAATGTAGTAGGGCGAACCTTAGTTACACGGATTCGGAAATGTGAAGTGAGAAGAGTTTGCAATCGACCGAAAAGAGCAAGTGTTGGTGATAAAGATGCAAATGAGAGAGTTTGAGAAGCCTAGCACAAATTCCTCAGCAGAGCCGTTCAGAATTTTTTTTGAAGGTTTGGGGCAAAATGGCCCTGCTGAGATTTAAATAGTAAACAGTACTGCAGCGCTCGCTGCTGCCTCGCCTAGCGAGCAGCTAGCGAGCGTGCTCGCTACTGCTTCGCCTAGCGAGCTGCTAGCGAGCGTGACAGCAAGTGCATTGGCAAATGCAGCACTTGCAAGTCATCCAGCATGGGTTTAGCACAGTGTACTCAATACAACATAAAACATAAAACAGTAAATACTTACAATGTTGGGGTGCCTCCCAACTAGCGCTTGTTTAACGTCGGCTAAGCTCGACGGTGCGATGCTCACAGAGGAGCATCGAGCGGCTGAGCACAACTCTCGCGATCCACATGACCGCCGAGATACACTTTCAATCGTTGGCCATTCACGGTCCAACTATCTTTCTTGTCCATGTCTTCAATGACAATGGCCCCGTACTCTTTTACTTCTTTCACCCGAAATGGCCCGGACCATTTTGATTTCAACTTCCCGGGAAACAACTTCAACCGGGAGTTGAACAATATGACCAATTGTCCGGGCACAAATTCTTTGTTACGGATCTTCTTGTCGTGATACTTCTTTGCTTTTTCCTTGTACAACCAACTTGAGTGGTATGCGGCATTGCGCATCTCCTCCAACTCAAGTAGTTGTACTTTCCTTTTGTTACCGGCCAACTCATGTTCAAAATTTAAAAACTTTAGGGCCCACAAGGCCTTGTGCTCCAATTTAACCGGCAAATGGCAAGTTTTACCAAATACCAATTGAAAGGGAGTTAGGCCAATTGGAGCTTTAAAGGCCGTACGGTAGGCCCATAATGCTTCGTCCAATTTTTGGGACCACTCTTTTTTTGAATTAGACACGGTTTTTTCGAGGATTCTCTTAATCTCTCGATTAGAGACCTCAGCTTGCCCGTTAGCCTGAGGGTGATACGGAGTTGTCACCCTATGCGATACACCGTAATGTTTTAAAATAGTTTCCAAAGGTGCATTACAAAAGTGTGACCCTCCGTCACTTATCAACACTCGGGGGGTTCCAAAACGGGAAAATATGTTTTTCTTTAAAAAATTTATCACCGTTTTGGCATCCGCCCGAGGTGAGGCAATCGCCTCAACCCACTTAGAGACATAATCGACAGCGACAAGCATGTACTCATTCCCATAAGAGGGTGGGAAAGGTCCTACGAAATCTATGCCCCAACAATCAAATACTTCCACTTCTTGGATATTTTGGAGAGGCATCTCATCTCTCTTACCTATCCCACCGCTTCTTTGGCAACTGTCACAACTTTGCGCATGGGTATGTGCGTCTTTGAAAATAGTTGGCCAATAAAATCCCGATTGAAGAATTTTAGTGGCCGTTCTAACCCCATTATAATGTCCGCCATAAGGCGAGTTGTGACAATGCCAAAGGATGCTTGGGCTTCATCACCAGTTACGCATCTCCTTAACAGGTTATCGCTACCCAACTTAAACAAGTATGGGTCATCCCAAACATAATACTTCGCATCCGAAAGGAACTTCCTCTTTTGGTTCGAAGTTAGGTCGGCAGGCACAAAACCACTAGCCTTGTGGTTTGCAAAGTCTGCAAACCACGGCCTAACTTGAACCTTAAACAATTTTTCATCAGGAAATTCTTCCCGGATTTCTTTTTCAGACGCGGTAACCTCCACGTTCACTAATCGGGATAAATGATCCGCTACCAAGTTTTCCGACCCCTTCTTGTCTTTGATTTCCACATCGAATTCTTGTAACAAGAGGATCCAACGGATGAGCCTTTGCTTCGAATCCGGTTTGGTTAGCAGATATTTAATCGCCGCGTGATCGGTATACACAACGACTTTAGACCCTATAAGATAAGACCTAAACTTTTCTAGCGCATACACTATTGCGAGTAGTTCTTTTTCCGTTGTGGCATAATTTATTTGAGCCTCGTTAAGAACCTTACTCGCATAATGTATCGCATGAAAAGTTTTGTCTTTTCTTTGGCCAAGTACCGCTCCAACAGCATAGTCACTCGCGTCACACATTAGTTCAAAATTTTCATTCCAATCGGGAGCGACTATTATTGGAGCGGTAACCAATTTTTCTTTTAAAACCTCAAAAGCTTGCAAACAATCTTCGGTGAAGAGAAATACCTGGTCCTTGGCGAGCAAATTGCTCAAAGGCTTAGCCACCTTTGAGAAGTCCTTGATGAAGCGCCGGTAGAACCCCGCGTGCCCCAAAAAGCTACGGATGCCCTTCACATTCACCGGAGGGGGTAATTTTTCAATTACTTCAACCTTAGCTCTATCCACTTCAAGCCCCCTTCTAGAGACTTTGTGGCCTAGCACGATCCCCTCGGTCACCATGAAGTGACACTTTTCCAATTCAGCACCAAATTGGTCTTCACACACCTTTCCAACACCGTCTTCAAATTTGCCAAGCATAGACTAAACGTCCCACCAAATACCGAGAAGTCATCCATGAAGACTTCCATTGTTTTCTCTATCAGATCGACAAAAATGGCTTGGACACATCGTTGGAAGGTCGCCGGTGCATTGCACAGCCCAAAGGGCATTTTTCTGTATGCGAACACTCCAAACGGACACGTGAAAGCCGTCTTCTCATGATCAACCGGGTCAACCGCAATTTGGTTATACCCGGAGTAGCCGTCCAAAAAACAATAGTATTGTTGGCCCGATAGTCTTTCGAGCATTTGATCCATAAATGGGAGTGGAAAATGGTCCTTTCGAGTCGCGGTATTCAACCGTCTATAATCTATACACATTCTCCACCCCGTGGCAACTTTAGTCGGGATCAATTCGTCTTTGTCATTTCGGATTACGGTCATTCCACCCTTCTTCGGAACCACGTGCACGGGACTAACCCACGGACTATCCGAGATCGGGTAAATCATTCCCGCATCCAATAGCTTCACCACTTCCTTTCTTACAACCTCCTTCATCGTAGGATTTAAGCGGCGTTGTGGTTGAGCCACCGGCTTAAAATCTTCCTCCATCAAAATCTTGTGCATACAATAGGATGGACTAATTCCTTTTAGATCGGAAAGAGTCCAACCCATAGCTTCTTGATTGGTTTTTAGCACAATGATTAGACGGGCTTCTTCTTCTTTTGTCAAAAGGTTGCTTATGATGACCGGCTTTGCCTCGGTCTCATCTAGAAACACATATTTCAAAGTCGAAGGTAACTCTTTTAATTCAATTGGCGCTTTCTCGTCAATGACCTCCTTCTTCAAGTTTTCTTCCTCTACTTCCCACGGTTGTAGGTCTTCCAAACTATCAAGTTCCTTTAAGCATTCCTCAAGAGCTAGCTCCTCTTCAACAGTGAAAACCTCCAATGAGTCGTCAAGAGCTAACTCCATAGGAGATATCTCATGAATATGCTTTGAAACCTCCATAATAGCGTCTTCGATCACATCGATGCGAAAGCTATCATTTCTATCCTTGGAATGCTTCATCGCCTCGAATAGATCAAATGTGACTTCCTCATTTTGAACTCGCACCTTCATTAAACTGTCATCAACATCTATCATCATTCTTGCGGTCTTCATGAATGGTCGGCCCAAGATGAGCGGAGCATCATCATCTTCCTCCATATCAATTACAATAAAATCCACCGGGAAAAAGAATTTGTCGACCTTCACCAAAACATCTTGGGCTACGCCATGAGGATGGGTCGTCGACTTATCCGCCAATTGCAACGTCATTCGGATGGACTTAATCTCGATGTTGTCAAGCCTCTTGATAATTGACAAAGGTATAAGATTAATGCTCGACCCCAAGTCAATAAGTCCCTTCCCGACATAAACGTCACCAATTTTAACCGGCAATGTAACTCTTCCCGGATCAACCTCTTCTTAGGAAGCGTCCTTTGAATAATGGCACTACAGCTCGCATCAAGGACGATGGTCTCCGGTTCCGTATACCTCCGCTTTTTGGTTAGTATGTCCTTCATGAATTTGGCATACTTTGGCATTTGTTCCAAGGCTTCAGCAAACGGAATGTTGATTTGCAACTGTTTAAAAAATATCCATGAACCGGGCGTAATGCCGTTCATTCTCCCTTTTGGAAGGAGCATGAGGATAAGGAAGGTTTTGGATAGGAGTAGCGCTCACTACCTCCTTTCCCTTTGCAATTCTAGCACTCTTCCATCTAGGCTTTTTCACTACCTCCCTTATTACCTCATCACTTTTATTTTCCTCAATCTCCACACCTTTTTCTTTTCAACTTCACCATTATTTCTATTCTTTTCAACTTCTTCCTCATCACTCCACACTCCTATTTCACCATCAACATTTTCCTCCACTATTTCCTCCTCAATTTCTTTCTCTTTCTCTCTTTGTTCACTCTCAACTCTTTTTTCATTCTCACTACCCAACTCCCTCCCACTTCTCGTCATAATCGCCTTACAATGCTCCTTAGGATTTGTTTGCGTATTAGCCGAAAAAGAAGGACCGGTTTGTTGTTCAGCGAGTTGCTTGGCAAGTTGCCCAACCTGAGTCTCGAGATTTTTTATGGCCGCGTCATTACTCTTTTGATTGGCCATTGACATTTGCATGAATTGCGTCAATGTCTCTTCCAATTTAGAATTGACGACCGGCGGTTGTTGAGATTGATACGGATTTTGGGGAGGGTTTTGACGGCTAGAAGAACCACCTCCATAACCTTGGTTATGATAATAGTTGCTTCTAGGTTGGAACCCTTGGTTCCCTTGGAACTGTTGTTGTTGTTGTTGTTGTTGAGAGTGCGGTTGATAAGGTTGTTGTTGTCTCGGTTGATAGTCCCGTTGATTGGCCATGTAGTTTACTTCGTCAAAACCGGGAGGTGGACAAAATCCGGTGTCATGTTCACCTTTACAAAGTTCACAACAAGCTATTTGTTTAGCTTTTGACGGTTCTCTTAACTCTTTGATTTGTTGCGTTAAGAGTTCCACTTGTTGTGAGATGAGCTTGTTTTGGGCAAGAATGGCATCATTCGTCCCTAACTCAAGCACTCCCGCCTTCTTCAAAGAATTTCCACGACTTTGACTCTGAAGATCATTTAGAGCCATTCGATTGATAATGTTTGTGGCTTCTTCGGCACTTTTTGACATCAACGAGCCACCCGAGGTGGCATCCAACAACGTCTTGCAGTTTGGTTGAAGTCCATTTCTGAAGATATGGATTTGAGTCAATTCATCAAATCCATGCCCTTTACATTTCCTAAGCATGGACTTGAATCTCTCCCACGCTTCATTTAAAGATTCACTGGTTCCTTGAGAAAACACCGAGATGGCCGTCTTTGATTCCATGAATCGGTTATGGGAGAAAAATCTTTCAATGAATTTCTCTTCTAACACGTTCCAGTCTGTCATTACGGCAGGTGTTTGATCGAGATACCAATCCTTTGCTTTACCGAGCAAAGCGTGGGGAAGTAATCGTCTGAACAACGGAAGCTCCTGAGCCTGATCCACTCCGGCAGCCAATGTTATCTCATAAAATTTTGTGAGAAAAGCAAATGGGTCTTCATGGTCCATTCCGGTGAATGGACTCCCATATAATAAATTCAGAGTTCCCGTCTTCATCTCATCTTGCCTTCCCGTGTGGTTGGCAAACTGAGTGGTGTTCCTTGGACTATTGATACATGGAGTAGAAATAGGTGGTGGTGGTTGTGGCTCCATGTTTGGTATGAATGGTGGTGGATTTGTGGTTGAAGAACTTTCTCCTTGCTCTTGGCGTTGTCTAGCCTGTTGCCTCCTACGTCTCGTTTTGCTATTGAGCCTCCTTGCGGTTCTCTCGATCTCAGGATCAAAAAGAAGTTCGTCCACAGGGATTTGCCCTCGCATAAAACGTAAGCTGCACACTAAACCAAACAAATTACAAGCACAAGTCAAAAATTCACAAGCTAAAACTTAAACAACCATTGCGATGCTCGCAATATCAATTTACAATCCCCGGCAACGGCGCCATTTTGTTGAAAAGTATATTTCGTGTCGGGTTTTTGTTATCGTATCCACAGGGATTGTAAGATATCACCGCCGTTCGATGGTTGTATTAATCTTAGCTCAATGTAACAATAGGGTTTTGGTTTTAATCAAGTTATCTTGCATAAAAAGTAATAAATTGCGGTAAAAGTTATGGTTTGATTAAATGAGAAATATTGTCAAAGTTAGGTTTCAATGATCACTTTGCATGTATTTGATCGGTCAACAATCTTATAAACTCCTTTAGATGATAAATAATTTCACAAAGTCCTCTCAATATGTTTCTCTCGAACACACATTGTGAGTTTTGCCATTTTGATCCATTGTTTCTCTCGAACACAATCTATCAAAATGACAACTTTTTGGTTCAACCTTATGGTGAACAAAATCATTCATTACTATCTCTAGCTAACAAACAAGTTTGGATGAAAACCTAGGTCAAGAGTCGGTAAACATCTCTCGATCATAAACCAACACAAAGAGTTTTAAATAGAAACAAAGTTTTCATCATATATTTACCATTAAAGAGTTTACATATGAGGATCCTTACATTTACACACAAAGCTAGTAATCACCTACATCTAACCTTGACAAATGGATGACTTAGCTACTTATTTTCATGGTAGCTTGGTCGGCAAGTAAGGAAAGAAGGTTGATCAACATCCAAGTCGGATAATCGAAGTTGGATGGGAATCCACCTTCTTTTTGTAGAAGATGGTTCTAAGATGAAGAGAAATGAAAATTAGGGCATAAAAGCTCCCAAGAACAATGCTGCAAAAATATCTAGAAGAAAGTACAAAAGTAGAAAAATGAGGTAAAACTAAGGTATGGTGCTCAAAAGTGGCACCTGCTACTTATAGACCACTGCTGGGTTGTCATGTTCGCTAGGCGAGCAGAATGGCTCGCCTAGCGAGGGTCTAAAATGGGCACATAAGGCCCCTGCGCCCAGAGAAAACAGGGCCTGCTGAACTGTCATGTTCGCCTAGCGAACATACCTTCGCCTAGCGAAGGACACGCTTCAACCTTCGCCCCAGCGAGGTTGAGAGGTTTTGCTACTGGAATGCTCGCTGGGGACTCGCTAGAGCTTCGCCTAGCGAGTGAGTGCTGGCTGCGTTTTTCACCAAAACAGAACAAACTCGCTACCACCTTCGCCTTCAGCTCGCCTGGCGAATTAATTTGACAATTTACTGGAGCTTTTCGCCAGGAACTCGCCTAGCGAACCAATGCTTCGCCACAGCCTCGCCTAGCGAGCAGGCTGATGAAATGCTTGTATTCTTTGGTTCCTTTGCCAATTTTCTTATGTCTTCATTTTCAATTAGTTCATGTCTTTCCTGCACAATAACACACAAATCAAAGGCACCAAGCTTGTTTATCAATGTAATGCATTCCATGTAAAACAAATGTGGTTTTGACAATTTTAGCAAGGAAAAAGAGTGAAAGATGCCCACATATGATAGCTCAAATAAGCACTTTTGGGCATCTAACAATCTCCGGAAAGATTTGGAGCTTAAATCGTGCCATAACCCTTCTTCTTCCTCATGTCTCATATTTCTCAAACTCTCTCAATTTTTTTCCATCACCAAGTCTAAAATCAGGCAACTAAGGTCAAAGGAACTTCAATCAACATCAGAAACATCACCCAAAACTAAAGCAAAGTGAAAAATTATATGTTTTTTTTATGTTTTGAATAGTTTTTGAGTTTTTGTGTAAATGAGTAGAAATTTATGTATAAGTTAGGAAATGAGTATAAGTTGGATAATTGATAGTTTAGACATAGTATAAAACATGATAGTTGGCTGAAAATGATGATCAAGGCAATATTTTTTTGGTTTCCATGTCTGCATTGACGCCATTGACGCAGCTGCTAAGTTGCAGAAAATTTTGGAGATTCATCTCCAGAATTTTTAAACATTTAATTTCCCAGGAACCGGAGATGCATCTTCGGAATTTTTTCTGTTTTTTTTCATTCTTGCTTGTGGTGTTGTATCCTTGCACTAATTGTCTGATTTAATTTAACTTATAAGTATAATGGCTGATAGACACGATAGGCTGAGGCATAAGAGGGTTACACAACATGCATCGATGCGGCGGTAGAGGAGTCAACAGGTTTTGGATGCTCCTGGCCCCTCTGGCCATGCAAAGTCATCTACTTCTAGGGCTCGTGCTTCTTATCATGATTCTTCATCTTCTTCTTCCCGTAGTAGACAAGTTTCACCTATCGACACACCACTCCCTTCATTCTTCCGCAAACGCCAAGTATCACCTATTCAGGCGCCTAAGATACCCGAGTCACCAGTGGTACCGCAGGCACCACTGTCACCTCCTACTATTGATGCTATAAGCAAGTGCCACCTCCGGAGGGTGAGGCTAGTGCGGATGTTGAGCCAACGGTATTTGGAGAAGGCCCTGTAGATTTATCACTACTGCCTTTGTACTTAGACCATAATGTCAGACATATCTGATACGGAGAGGTAGCATTAGTTAGAGTCATTCTTTTTAATTTATGTTTATTTTAGTTAATAAGTTTGTGACATTATTTTGATTTTTCTAATATCGTGATCCACTTAAGTTTATTAACCACTGGCGGAAGATTACTAGCTTGCCTCGGCCGAATGAAGATTGGTTTCAGGTTGCTTTATCCTTATCTCACTTGAAGGATTTATGCATGGCCGATTATATTATGGTCAACCACGTGATGCTTAATGAATTTGTGGAGAGATAACACTCTAAGACCTCGTCATTTCACCCCTGCTTGGTGAAATGTCTATCACACTCGACGATGTCTTGTGTTTTCTATATCTTCCGATCAAGGGGGAGACTCCTAGATAATTAGAGGATTACCAAAGACAAGGCACTCAAGATGATGCTAAACTATCTGGGGTTGGCCTAGGGGAGGCGAATGAGGAGTTGGATAGGACCAGGGGGATCATGCTAGATTTGAATACCTGAAAAAGGTATATACATATGAGCTCCAGAGAGCACATCAGGCTACAAGTGATAACGAGCATGTGGGGCTCCACAAAGCGCATGCCATGAGAGCATACTTGCTATATTTGGTTTGCACTATGATTTTTATGGATAAGAGTGCCACTTATATAGATGTCGTCTACCTACGATACTTCCAGAATTTTGAGCGGATCCATGAGTATAACTAGGGAGGCCTCTTGTTTAATCTACTTGTATTCAAAGTTATCATATGGTTGTAGGTGAAAAATGAAACAGGTCACAGGCAGAATCACACTACTGACGGTAATATGTATTGGTCTTTTAATCTTTATGTGTCATTTTCATTTCATCTTTACAACGCCATTACTTATGATCCATGGGTTCCAAAATTTTCAGGCTTGGATCCTCCAACACTTCCCGCGCATCTCTGGTTGGGCGAGTGTACCGACTTACTTCGAGCATATGTCGCGTGCTACTGCCTTTGCCCCGCTCAGAGGGAACTAGACGACTAAGTCGTTTAGAGTGCATCTTGACCGCTTGGTTGCTGAGGACATGCACTTCAATAGATTTTCCGATCACCGTGAGAAGCATTCATTTTACGAGATAATGTTATACTCTTGATGGTTGTCTTGCGGATCACGTCTCACTGCTCCTTATCTTCCTAAGCACGTCATGCGACTGTTCGGCTACACTCAGACCATTCCTAGACATCGTGTTGTATCTACTCCTCCTGCTTTTAGATGTAGACATATGGATGACATGTTTGATGATTATGAGAGTCATCTTGTATCGAAGGAGGCACGGAGTACCATATCCCTGAGCGACTAGAGCTATGTGGACGAGTACATCATATGGTTCTTCAGGGTGTCACATTCGTATATGGTGCAGGATGCTCCTGGAGACCCAACGCGGTCATCTCATCAGGAGATACTGGAGGAGGAGCAGACACAATTAGATCATGTTGAGGATGTTTTGCCTAGATGACGTTGCGTAGTGGAGATTGTGCATGCAGACATTGACAGAGGTATCTTCCCTGATGAGTCTGATGTGAGGCAGATCCTAAATGCCATCATTACGGAGACACGAGGGACATTGATGTATCGGAGACAGCGCCGGAGGATGGGGGAATTGATGGCCGAGGAGCCCGATGAGACTAGAGGAGACATATGGGATGTAGTCTAACATACACAGTAGTGCATTAGTAATATATCAGTAGTAGTATGGATTGTATTTTATTTTGACATCATGCTACTTTATCGCTGTTCTCGACTTTTTTTTACATTTATTGGTTTTTTTTATTTATATATGATATTTTTGAACCATCTAGATTTATGTACATCATTGTTTGTATATAGATTGTACTGTTTAAATCTCGTCACATAACATATTTTGTACACGTAGACAAAATATAACTTATGATTAATTATATTCTGATATATTATGGAAATGTATCTCCAACATTATTCCGTAGATGCATCTTAAAAGTATTTTAACGTTCGATCAGAATTTAATATATTCGGGGATGTATCTCTAAAATCTGAAGGCATTTTAGAATTTTTGTGTAAAGATTAAGAAACATATAGAGTGTATTAAAAAATTCTCCACATTAATCATTACAATTTTAGTTTTAAAATGTGTAGTGATTACCTACCCACCCCGGTACATCCTAAGCTGAACAAAATTTTAATATCTTATCTTCAACTACTATGACCGTCTCATCCGATCGATCCATTTTCTTTTGTTTTTGCAAGATATAACTAAATGGAAGGAGCATGTATGTTGCCACCCTAATTAAATCTCTCTATAGATTGGTCCTCACACTTTATTAGATCTCTCCATAATCTACTAAAATACCTAATAAATATGTTGAAATAAACAATTACTTTTTGGCGTTTTGTCGAGTTTATAAAATCTTCCAAGATATGAATATACATTCAACTCTTTTTGATGTGGAAAGGAATTGAATTCAAGTCTCAGCATGTGAAGCTTAGCTGGATGGAACAAAAGTTTCATTGAATTTATTTTTTATATGAAACATTTACACTTATTTTTTATAAATAATAAAAACTAGTAAACAAATGGAATATTATATATAATACTAAAGCATTGAAATACAGACCAACTTTTTCACCTAACCTGCAATATCCAAATCATGATGATGCCTTGTATATTCCCATTCGTGTGTGTATTTATATAATTCAATATTCTTGAAAAGAATAAGGTATGGACAACTTGGAATATATAAAGAATTGTTGTTAGTAACTAAGTATCTTAATAATTTATATTTTAATTCATTAGACTTTTTTTATCAACTAGTTTAGAGGCAGAACTTCACGTCACTCTTAGTATTTTCTAATAGTTGAATGGTTGTTTTATGTTATACTCTGACTAGTTTAATATATTAGTAACATTTTCTAGCTTCACATAGAAGTTAGATTAATAATTATTTTATTAAAAATAAATTATATGCGATGGCATCTAGTGTGAACCACACAAAATACTCCTATACTATTAGATTTATTTAATATATTAGATTTGATAGAGAGAAAAAAAGAGAACACTTAGTTACTTTTAGATTCTGGAGATGCAAATGTATCCACTCTGTTGGTATTTTGCAAATTAATGTATTCATCATGAACTAACCCTTATTCATCCATTTATTTAATAATGATCTTATTTAATTATTAGTTTTTTTATTGCAACGATATGCTGTAGAAATAAAAATCTAATACAAACACACATATCATATACCTAATCTTTCTACCCCTTTCAATGTAGTAAAGCTTTTGCAAAATTTCAGTGATTGTAGGGACAGGGATAGTAATGTGTTTGAGAGAAAGATATTCATATAAATTACAAGAGTATTTTTCAGGCAACAACATGAAAAAAATTACAATAAAATGTAGTTTTTATCCTTTGGGTTTATTTTTCTAGTTCCATAATATAGTTTTAAAACTATGTAAAATTCAACCATTGAAAACTATTGGAGCAGATACAATTTTTGTAATGAAGGAGAAGATAGGTTGCAAGTGAGAAGAAATTTATAAAAAAATTCTCTCTCTCTCTCTCTTTCTAGAAGAAATTTATAAAAAATCTCTCTCTCTCTCTCTCTCTCTCTCTCTCTCTCTCTCTCTCTCTCCTCTCTCTCTCTCTTCTCTCCTCTCTCTCTCTCTCTCTCTCTCTCTCTCTCTCTCTCTCTCTCGCTCTCTCTCTCTCTCTCTCTCTCTCTCTCTCTCTCTCTCTCTCTCTCTCTCTCTCTCTCTCTCTCTCTCTCTCTCTCTCTCTCTCTCCTCTCTCTCTCTCTCTCTCTCTCTCTCTCTCTCTTCTCTCTCTCTCTCTCTCTATATTATATATATATATATATATATATATTATATATATATATATATATATATATATATATAATATTATAATATATATATATAATATATATATATATATGCATTCTAAATGTTTCTAGTGCACCACACAAAATGTGTCATGTTTTCGGAGATGCATTTCCAGACATACATCTTACATACGCAACAAAGGTTATTCTGAGAGGCATCTTATAAGTTGAGTTATTTTTATTCGGAGATACATCCCCGAAATATTTTAAGAAATACTTTATTTATTTACTAGTTCAGTAGAAATCCAAAGATGCATCTCCAGAATTATGGGCGGAATTTTGAAATTTTCTATCACATTTGTATGTCAGATATTTTTAGAGATGCATCTTCGGAAGTATCTGATAAGAGAAGCAGTTGCATGATCACACAATCATTGTTGCCATAGTTGGTTTTCAACCAAACCCTTCACCAAAAAAACCTATATTCTCAATGCATTTTTTCACTCCAAATCTTCATTCTTTTGGTTCATCACATCATACGGAGCAAAAGAAGATAGAATTTCAGATCCTTCATTTCTCTCTGTTATGCTCACATTAATCATATTTTTTTTTCTGGAAAAAAGAGCGCCGTGTCCGAATGTATCTCCGGAACGAGTATGAATTAACTTATCCGGAGATGCATTTTCAAAAGTTGTTTGTGTTTGATTTCCAAGGCTATCTTCACCAGTAGCGCTTATATACTATTATAATTTTAATTGTTTTCATTAGATATGGTGCACCCCCGATGTTTTCCCAAAACAAGGTGTTTCTCTTGAAAACGACTCGAAAATATATCAAATATCAAACAAGTGTATAATATTTGGTACTTAACTAACATGACGCTTAGGGGATAGAATTGAGATGCAACAACTATTGAAACTGTTGGATGATAACAGTTATATGTTTAGGTACCGAACATGCGAGGATGGAGTTATTGTTAGAGATATATTTTTTATTCATGTTGATTCTATAAAGTTATTCAACATGTTTCCTACGGTGCTTATACTTGACTCAACCTACAAGACTAACAAGTATAAACTTCCATTATTGGAGATGGTTGGTGTTACTTCAACCAAGAAGAGGTGTGTCGGAAACTGTTGAAGGATCAATGTGAGATTCCTAAAGCGATTGTTGTCGACCGCGATACCGCATTGATGAATTTGGTTGCAAAGGTATTTCCTTCTTCTAATACATTAATTTGTAGGTATCACATAATAAAGAATGTAAGAAGTCGGGTTAAACCTGCGGTACGGACGAAACATATTGAGTCAGAATATGGAAAAACGATGAAGGCGGGTGTGGTTGTGGAAAAAATAATGGATGCATGGGGACCGTAGTGTTAAGTTTTAGTCAGACTTTCAAGTTGTTGTCATTTAACCAGTTCACCTTAGTCTAGAGAGAGTTAAACATAACAACACATTATTTATTTTATTAGGTTATGCTATTTTTATGGAAGTTAGTTGTTGTTATGGATTCTTTAGTTACTTTGACCACTATATATTAATATATATTAATTAATAAAAAAATAATTTTATATTAGTATTTTTTTAATATTAGTGTTAGATTAATTATTTAATTAATTAAATATAAATGTAGATTGACATAATTAATTATTAATAAATTATTTTATGATCAATTATTATTAAATACTATTTTGTAGATGAGTTATTTGATTAAGTTTTGTATTTGAATTGATTGTGATGAGTTGAACCATTTATTTAAATTCAATAAAAAATTATACCCTCAACCTTTTTTAAGCGCATTAAAACACCATGGAATCTAGACAATAATTAAAATAGTAATTCTTCCATATCCACTCGTTGACGATAGTTTCTCTAATAATTCTACAAGATACATCGTTGTTATTATTGATTATTCTATAAAATTAAAATATGTTATCAATTAATTTATATTAAACCTTTCAATTGATATTCATTCAATTTGCATAAGAGATTCAAAGTTTTAAATAATTGGACTAATTTGTTGTTAGGTTTTATAGTTATTGTCATTTTTTTCGTATTAACTTGCTAAACTTATTTTTTTTTCTTATTAACTAGTTAAGTTTAATGTATTAATTTTAAAAATATATTTTATTTATTCAACATAGATGTTCTCTCTTAAGTGTTATGCTATCTCTATCACTCTCTGTCACTTGTGAGTATAAGAAAAATATAAACTTGAACTCTTGAAAGCAATAGCATTTTTTCATTAATAGATGTCATGTCATTGGAGATACACTAAAGATATATGTCATGTCAATGGCTTATAGTACTTATGTAAGATACATTAAAAAACTTCTCAGTGATGTTAGTAGAGAAAAGTCAAAAACACATTACATTACCCTCTAATCCGTTTTATTAATGTTTCTTATTTAAATCCATAAAAATACAAAATAATTTATAGCGGAAATACAAAATAATTTATAGAGAAAAAAACATAGCTTCAGAGTATGTTGAATTTGTTTGGGATTATTATGTATAAGACTATATATAGAGAAAAAAACATAGCTGCAGAGTATGTTGAATTTATTTGGGATTATTATGTTTGAGAATAGTTAACGTAAATTAAAATTAAATTATGTATAAGACTATTTTGAAGTTAAAACTAAGGATAATCAATCGCTATCTGATTTCAAAATTTCAAACAATTAAACTTACTTTGGTACCTAACTTGAGAAAACCATTTAATATTGCAGGTTCAATGTTTGACATTTTTAACTCTTAAAAATTAGTGATATATTGTAATGTAGATATCTTTAATAAATGATATATTGGCTACAAAAGCTTAATCTAAGTCTTTTGTTATTTTGTTCTTGTTAACTTACTTAGCATTACGATATGCATCACTATATAAATAATCACGTGATTTTTGGATTATTACATATAAAGTATTTATAGGTGGATGAGTTCTCTCACTTATACTATTACCCACACTACTCACATTTGTTACATTCTCAACACTCCCCTTCAAGTGAGTACACAATGCTTCTCCTTAAGTGAAAACTCTTTTGTCCACATGCACTTGTATTATCGTTGACATCTTTTTCTGGGTTATTCGATACACCTCTTCCTAGATATTTCGATTTCAACGGGACACCTCTTCTTGGACATTTCGATTGTCCACATGCACTTGTATCATCGTTGACATCTTTTTCTGGGTTATTCGATACACCTCTTTCTAGACATTTCGATTTCAACAGGACACCTCTTCCTGGACATTTCGATACAAGTAAGTTGGTCCTTTTATTCTAGTCAAAAGACTCATGATACCATTGTTGGGTCATGAGGAGGAGCGTCAACAATGAGTTAAGAGCAACACACAAGTGAAAGAGACACCACATATTCACCTAAAACCTTAAGATGATATGTGGGTGGACTCTTTCACTTATAAATGCTCAAATTTTCACATTTTTAATAAGTGTGGGACTATTACTCATACTAGTCACACTTGCTACATTCTCAACATCAAGGAGTCTTATATTCTCCGTATGTTTTTTTTCATGTTTAGATTCATAATTGAAATTTTTTTATATCCATTTTACACTTTTGCAGTTTGCTAAACTCATACAATCAGTTGATACGAGGATAATGTCAAAACTTTCATAAATGTTGAGTCCAAACAATGCGAACTTTTTGTCTTGTGCTCTAAATTCATGATACATGAAATAGAATTTGCTGCATTTTCCTTTTTTTAGTTTGAATATCAGGGGTATATTCTTACACGTTTTTTAATAATTTTTTAACAAAAAATATTTCAATTGACATAGTTTTAAGCATGAGAGGATGAAAAATTTGTCGTGTACAAGTGTGAGATGGAAGTCCCGCATTGCTTAGAAAAGTGGAGGTTGGACATTTCATAAGTGAGAGGACACATACTTCTATCACCTTAGGGTTTTGAATGAATATGTGGTGTCTCTCTCACTTGTGTGTTACTATTAACCCAGTGTAAATGCTCCTCATGATGATCTAACAGTGATATCAGAGTCTGGTTCAATTAATGGACTGACTCCTTGTATCGAAAGTCTTCCTGACAATGTGGTGGTCGTGCGACGTGTTTCATTGTAGTGCCTACAACGGTGATAGAAGTGTGTGTGGATGAAAGTGCTTTCACTTTAAAAGGAATATAATGGATGTACTCACATTTGATGGGGATATTTGTATGTACAAATGTGAGTTGGAAGTCTCACATTTCTTAGAAAAATGGAGGTTGAGTACTTTATAAGTGAGAGAATTCATACATCTATCATCTTAATATTTTGGGTGAATAAGTGGTGCCTCTCTCACTTGTGTGTTGCTCTTAACCCAATGTGGATGCTCCTTATGATGGCCCAACAAAATTTTGCATCGTTAGTTTCTATTTAGTGCATATGTGTGATGATAATCGACATTTTAATCTACATCTTGAAACATGACTTCATCAATTGTATATAATGATTATTATTGCAAGATTTATTTACATTTGTTATCATTTAAATTTTGATTATGAGTTTGATCTAATGTGTAGTCTATTAAGCCAAAGTTGGAAGTGCAAGTTGTATTGATAACAGATCCATATGGCCCTTCCATTGATCTAATGTGCAACCTATTATACTAGAGTTGGAAGTTATGATACGCCAACAAAAATTGACGTATGTACTTAGTTGGTAATGATTGTCAAAGGCTTTAGTATTTATGTGGCATTAAAGCAAGCTCACAAGGGTGATAAGCTCTGTTTTGCAGGTGTTTTATGTGAATATGAGATTGTTGTTCCAACCCTAAGGTTGATGAGGCTTTTATAGAGGGTTATAGGTCTTAATTTAGGATTTCTTGAAAATAGAAACCACACACCCCGGTAATAAGAGCGGATCGTTGAATCTCTATTTTCTAAAAAGACACAGGTCATTCCTCTTACTCCTTTTCCCAATACCTACGACAAGGACACGTCACCTCATACGTTTTTCTAATCTGGGGGAGTGGTACATGTTGCGGGCGATATCTTTGGGGCATGGGCAATATCATCCTATCGCCCCTTGTGGGTTCTTGCAAATATATCACTACAACGTCATTACTAACATTTAAATAGAAAAGACTAATGTGGTGTTTTGATAATTTGAGGGATTCAAATAATCTTTTTTTAATATTATGGGACTAAAATGAACTCATAATACAAGATAAGGGACGAAAAATGATATTAAGTAAAAAAATAAAGAGAAAGAAGTTTCTCAATATGCTAAGTTACCATATCCTCACTTGAGAAAGAAAACTGAAAACTATGGGCAAGTTAAGAAGTTTATCATATCCTCACTTGAGAAAGAAAACTGAAAACTATGGGCAAGTTAAGAAGTTTATGAGGATTATTACAAAGTTGCAAGTCAACATTTTTTTTTGGTGAAGTATTGGAAAAATATAGGCGTATATCAAGTTCATGATGGATTTGTTGACGAGAAAGAAGAATTTGTTTAATGATGAAAATATGGATCTATTAGAAGAATGTAGTACAATCCTCTAAAGAAAAAAATTTCCCAAACTAAAAGATTTAGGTAGATTTACAATTCCATGTACAATTGGAGAGTTAAGTGTATGAAAGGTACTATATAATTTGGGAGATAACATCAATCTGATGCAGTTCTCAATGATGAAGAAGTTAAATTTTGTTAATGCGATGAAGTTGACATTATTTAACATATTTGTTAACTATTATTATGGGATAATGGAAGATGTGTTAGTGAAAGATAATGATTTGTATCCCTATTTGATTTTGTGATTCTTAATGGATGATGATTCAGAGGTACCACTCCTTTTAGGGAAATAATTTTTAGTTATTGGAATACCTTTAATCGATGTATATATGGGTGAACTCATGTTGAGATTCCAATATTAACATGTGATCTTTAATTTATTTGAGGCCATGTGTCTCCAAAATGAGATTTCTCAATGTTTCAAGACCGATATAGTTGAAAACATATTGGGAGAATCAAGACAAATTGAATCAATATATTTACCTTTAGTGATAATTCTTGTAAGCTTCATTGTAACAGCTGATGAAGCACTCACTGGTGAAGAAGATGACATCAGCTCTCACTGGTGAAGAAGATGATTGTGTGAGGAATATTGAAGTCTCGCAAAAGAAAGTAGTGCAAAAGTAGGTTATGACGTAATTAAAAGATCTCATGCCTCACTTGCAGTATGTGTTGTTGAGCTAAGATTTTACCAATTCTATCATCATTAGCAACTTGTTAACCAAATTGGAAAAGATGAAGCTAATTAGGGTCCTGAGAAAGAGTAATATTTTTCTTGGGCGGAACATTCTTTTATTTTAAGGGCGTAAGCCAACCTATTGTGTGCACAAGATCAAGATGGAATAAGAATTCAAGTCATTCTTCTAAGCGTAATGTTGGCTGAATCCAACAATGAAGGAAGTGGTAATAAAAGAGATTCTGAAGTTACATGAAAGGTAGGTATGACTATGGTTAAAAATAAATAGAGCGAGTTGATATCAAAAAAGGTAAGTATGACTGTGGTTAGAACAAAAGAGCGAGTTGATACCAACTCGCATTATTACCAAATGAAATATGTGCATTAACTACATGTGATTGAACTTAGATACACGGAAGAAACTCTTACCATTACCATTCATGGATCAAATTCTAGCGACATATACATGGGTTACGACCAAATAGTGGTGGATCTAGAGGACCAAGAAGACAATGTTTACATGTCCATTCAAATTCTTTATGTATCAGAGAATATTTTGGATTTATGACATGCTCCAACTACTTTTTTACGGTGCATGCTCTCAATATTTTTTTATATGATTGAGAATTCTATATAAATATTCATGATTGATTTCTCTATTTTTACAAAATCTTTTGAGACTTATATTAGTCACTTAGATTTCGTTTTAAAAAAGATGAATATTCATGAAAAATATCATCTCATGATTACATAAGGGATTGTCTTATAAGGGATTGACTTAGGGAAAAAGCTCTTTGTAAGTCATTGAAGTTGTTCAAGTCAAAATAGAACTAATAGAAAAATTATCACAACCTCTTAATGTGAAAGAAGTGACCGGTTTTAGAGCACGCTAACTTTTACGGACGTTTATAAAAGACTTCTTTAAGATTTCATAACATTTGTGTTACCCCTTGTCAAAGAAAATGATTTTGTTTTATCATAGTTATATAAATTTTTTCATTTTGATTGAGGAAAAGTTTGTCACCGCACTCATAGTCACAACTTCTGATTAGGAGTTACTTTTTGAACTTATATGTGATGGTAGTGATTATACCGTTAAAGTGGTGCTTGGCCTACTACTTGCAAAAAAAAAAAAGAATTATGATATGTATTAAGCCAGTAACGTCATAAATGAAACTCAAGTGAATTAAATTTCCATCGGAAAAGAATTTTCTAGCAATAAGATTTGCATTGACAATATTTTACTCATATCTAATTGTGTCCAAAGTTAATGTCTTTACATATTATGCATAAATAAGATATCTTCTAATCAAGGCGAATTCAAGCTTCGAAAATTAAGATAAATCCTTTTGTTATAAGATATTAATTTGGATACCAAAGATAAAAGGGAGTAAGAGAATGTGGCAGCTGATCACCTATCAAGATTGGAGAACTTCGAATTCATTGATAAAATAAAATGTATAATTAAGGAATTCCCAAATGAGAAATTATTTGTAGTAACCAAAATGCTTGGTTTGCTTATATTTTTTCAAATAATAAAATGATTAAAAGAGAGTTTGTTTTTTAAAGTAATAAGAAATTGATTTAAATAGCTTCTCAAATGAAATCAATTTAAATATTTTATTTATTTTCTATGATTTTATATGATAAAATTTCAAAATTATTTTGAATAATTTCTCATAAAAATCATTTTATTTTATTTTTTATTATGTTATAACTATCTAAGTTACTAAATATCCAAAAAAAAATTATAACAAATAAATTTAAAATAATTTAATTTTTAAAAACCGGATTTAGTTCTTCCCCTTTTCTAGGTAGTTTGATAATGTGTTCCATCAACAATTTCAACATTATCTTGGCCATCTTGACTGATGTGTCCTTAAAGAGGATCTCTAACTACTTTAGCTTCAAAGTTTTTTCCCTTAACTTGTTTTGTTCATGCTTAACATGTGTCAATTCAATTCTTACATGACTGTCTCCCTTTCTTTATTGCACTTGAGGACATGTCCCTAAGTAGTTATTCTTCTCTTCCACGGATATGAACATCTTAATTATTAGGGGGGGTTGGGGCTCTGCTCTGCCAAGTGTTTTTTGTGATGGTATTACATGTGCCTAAATATTGTATAAAAAACTGCGGTTTGTTCCTTCTAAAGTACACTTTGAAGTAAAGTTGGGGTGGAAAAAAACTCATCTAATGGAAATGCTCTAAGCAACTAGAGGAACATTTTTGTCATCATAAAATGGATATCCAAATGAGAAGAAAACTAGAACCCCCAAATCTAAACAAAGTTTACCATGTATCATTAGGATCTAATAATAATATCGACATATCTAAATAAATGTGTATATGATATCTATTAGTAATACTGATATATTTGAATAAATGTAAATTTGATGTTTGATTTATGTCAGTGTCTGACACCGACACACGTCAAACATTCTAAATAAAAATTTGTCAGATATCTAATATATGTCAGTATCTAATATCGACATATGTCGGATAATTCATTTATATATATTTTTAAATTATTATTAACGTCGACTTGTGAATTACTAAATATCATGAAGTCTTGTACTATGAGATAGAATTTGTGTGTTCTTTTTCAAATGTAATGTATACACTTGAAGTCTTGTTATGTTTTGGGGTGAATAAAGTTTCTCGCGTGTCATTATCTATGTCACCCCTTATATTGGCACACATATGTACTTCAACACTTTATCATTCATTTTAATTATGTGTTCTTAAGTTGGGCATCAAGTGTCTTTGTATAATTCAAGCATGGGCTGAACAAAATTCAAAGCCAGGGAAAAAAGAACACTACTAAACCAAAAATTGAACGCATAGCTGTTGAGCAGTTTAATTTGACAATGACATGTCAAATGTGTCACACACATTACATAACCTTCAACTTGTAATGAAAGTGACCATCATTGTTTGACACTTCAATGAAAAGGGCCAAAATGGATACAAGCTCACAAACAAAAACACAGTATTATCACTTTGCATATATGACCGAAAACATGAAGGAAAGATATTTCCCCCAAAAGGAGATAATTTCATAGTCAGAAATGTTCCCTGTTGAATTAACTTCTAATCGTCTCCGAGACAGGTAAATAACTAAATGAAAAACTAATTATATACATGCATATGTGTAAACTGTTTCTACAACCAAATAAGAAATAAGAAAAAAAATTGTATAATTTCTTTGTAAGTTGTTTCTGTAAACTATTATGGAGAGTTTGAGAAAATAAACTAAAATTAACTTATTAGATATCACAAGCTCTTCCAAACACTTAGACAAGTGTTTATGTCATAGCTCATGACTTAAACTCAAATATACTCTAAAGATACTATATGTTGACTATAGACATTGCAATCCACATACAAGTCAAACCAAAATTATAAGAGGTCAATGACCAATTAGAAGAGTTGTATGGTGTTAATCTACAACTTGCAAAATGTGGTTTTGTTTCTCTTTGTTTGACTCTAGAGAAAAGTGCTAAGTGCTTGCTACTGTAGAATTCTGTTTTTCAATGACTCTAGCTCTGTGTCTTCTCTTGAAAATATCTTGTCTGAATCTCTTAGTCTCACTTCGTATATCCATGAAAGGCCTCTTCTCTATGTTTTCCTTTTCACTTTCCAACATCTTTTGCCTCTTTAGCGCTGCCATTGCTGCAGCTTTGTTCTCCATTTCCTGATGTTTTGCCTCTTCCTGCAGGTATGTTTTCATGTGTGGCAAGAGTTCACTTTAAGATTGGTAGTAAAGGTGAAGCAAAAAAGCTAATAAAGTGAAAAGCAAAGATTTTATAGATCAAATACTATAGGCTTTAGTGCATGTTTGAATTAGCATTGAGACTGACCGGATCACTGCAGTGAGCCTGTGATTTTGGCAAAAACTACTCTTTGTAGCTTCAACAAAATCACGGTAACACTCATATTTTATCAAAGTGGCCGCTCATCCAAACATATACTTACAAAATAGACAAAACAGAAGTCCAGAAATATTTGTTTAAGATTACCTATCTAAGGAAGCCTCGCATACTATAAGGTAGGACGCAATCACATTAAAATGACAATCATGTTCAAATAAATAAATATTAGTAAGAGAGATGGCTATTTAGAGAAAAGTTTTCTTGAAATTGGTATGTATATATAACTCGAAAGACATTTGGTAAAGTCATCGTAATAAAAAAATAAATAATGTGAAGTAAGAAGAACCTGAAGATTTTGAATGAGGCTGTCAAGTGATTTGATCTTCCTATGAGGCCAGCGAGGAATACCAAATTCTCTGCACTTTCTTTTGAGAACAGTAAGGCCAACATTTAGTTTTTTTGACGCTTCTGCAATTGGCATATCAAAGTACTTGACTAAATCTGATAAGGTAATTTTGGCTACATGGTAACTTGGTGCCCTCTTTTTCTTTCCTACAAAACCTGCAAACATTCATTTTTTAATTAGATATAAAATCTGTAAGTAAACATCACATGGCTAACTCGACATTAGGAAGAATTTATGTACAGGATGGGGAAACAGATCATTTGGCAACTTATTTACCACACTACAACTTTTTTATATCCATAATTCCTTTATTAACCAAAGTGTATAAAGCTAAGGTTGAGTTGTTGGAATTAAACATTCAAAAAATGCAAACGTGATAACTGGGAGCATTTGATTCTAAACCTGAAGAACTTTCAAAATCTGTCCCGTCATCCAATAACTCAGGCTCATCTTTTTCATAAGGAAGATAATTGAGATCTTGTTCAAACACCAGCGAGACTTTTTTCGCTGGTTTGCATTCATTGTTATTTCCTTTTGGTTCGTCCATTGTAGAGTCGTCTGGTATTTCACTCTGTTCCTGCTTTGGGTTCAACTTGTATATCATTTGGAGATCATTAAGCAAGTTTGGAATAGCAAGAAGCTTTGGATTTCTGAAAATTAAAGAATAAGACAGAGGGAGTTAGATATATGGCAATTACTTTATTGTAAAAGCGAGCATCAGTTACTTCAACATACGCAGCTATCACTCACTAAGCTATGCCAAATTCTGAGAACAAACCAATAAGTCGAAAAAACATAAATCAGAGCCTTAATTTTGATCTGTTTGTTATGTTTAAAATATGGACTAAAAATAGTTACAGAGGTTATGTATATTTTCTAAGTTTAATATCATCCATTGTCAATTAGAGGAATGGATTCTCTGCTGTCAGCATTTGCAGCAGCAGCAGCATTCGTAACTGTAGGATGAAAATCAGGAAACTCGAACTTCAAGTTATATTTTAAATTCAATTTGACAGTGTTAAAATACAAGTTAACCGATCTTCATCCAGCTGAAAACATCCACCGACTGCAATGACTGCACCATTTCGTAACTGTAGTGAACCCTATTCAAAAATCAGTTACTAATGGCTTACATAAATAAAGAAATCAATCTTGAAACACATAAACAGTTATCTACTCCAACAAACAGGACTATTATAACTGAATTTGAACTATTTATGTTCATGAAAAGAAACTGTTTATTGTAGAGAGATTTGCTGTTACTTCTGTAAGAACCTTAATTTTCATTCTCACAAGAGATGTCAACTTGAACTCTTTTATGCTCTCTCAAAGAATAACAGAAAAATCTTAATCAGTTATAAACCATAACCCAAAATTAACTATTGGCTAAAAATAAATGTATACATCATGCAGAGTCCAATTTGCATACAGTACAGTATTTTTCTGCTCTATGTTGCTATTTAATAATATAATTGATTAAACTGAGGAAAATTCGGTAGGGCCAAGAGTTTAATTAAGCGCTTATAGCATAATAAGCATAAATGTTTTGTAGTATAAATGCAATCATATAAGCTATTCTAGAAATTATATGAAAATATGCATAGGTCTCGCGTCGTTTTCATACGAACTCTGAGACAATCTCGCAAGTGCTTATGTCGGTAGATAAACTCAAATACGTCAATTCATTATTAAAACAAACCCTAAATAGTAAATACATAATCATATAATCAAATTTCCTAATTCCAATTGAATAAAAGGGGTAACTAGATTAAACATACCTTGTAACCAACAAGAGAGTTGGAATGTGAGAAAATTGAGGCGAATTACAAGCATGAAAAGCAAAAACACAAAGCCAAACTCCATTCTTATCCCCTTGAGAAATTTCTCGACACACAAAAGATTTCAACAATGTGAAAATCGGAGTAGCTTGCATTTCAACGTAGGAAGCAGTTTCAGAAAACACAAACTCTCGTTCAACTTCCGTTTCTTCTCCATCGCATTCACCACGGTACACATGCACGCTTCTCATCAACTCTACGATTCAATCATTCATCACATTACATTACACAAAAAATTATAGCGAATAACGAAAATCAAAGATGAATTGAAATGGAATAACCGAAAATTTGGTGATTAATCGATGAGGAAGATGATTATGATTATACCTGGTTGAACGGTGTTGTTGAAGAGAAGTAGGTTAGTGAGCGAGGAATCCATGAAGGAGAAAGCATGAATGAATGAAATGAAAGAGTGAAGTGAAGTGAGAGATTGAATTTTGAAAAAAGGAGAAAAAAATAAAGAAGCAAAAACTAGCTTTTAAGTGTAAGTTTGCATGATCTTCCGCTTTTTTCGTTTCTTTCGGATCAGTTATTGTACTTTTAGTCCTTTTCTTTCTTTCACTTGCTTACTTCACATTCTTTTTTTCTTTCTTTCTTTACTTTTTTTTTTTTTCCTACTTTACATCCTACACCCAAATCTTAGACCAAATATTATTTTACGTATTTATTAATTGAACAGTATTTTTATTTTTTTAATAAATAAAAAAATATTTTTATAATATAAATATAAAGTTTTTCATTAACCAATTTTATTATTTATTAACCACATATTTTATTTATATTAACCAAATTTATTATTTTATTAACCAATAAAATATATAGTATTAATCAAATTCTGTCATTAAAATATAAAATATAAAATTTGATTAAAAATTATATTATATTTTATATTTTAATGTCTGAATTTGGTTAATAGTGTATATTTTATTGGTTAATGAAATAATAAATTTGATTAATGAATTATAAGTAAAATATGTAGTTAATAACCTATATTTTGATGGATAATACAATAATAAAATTGATTAATGACAAACTTTATATTTATGTTATAAAAATAATTTTAAAAACACTGTTTAACGTATTTTATATGGTGAACAGTATTTGGTGTAAGATTTGGGTGTAAAGTTGATGTAAGAATAGCAAAGCTCCTTCTTTTAATATACAAACAGCCAATTTATTTTGAGAAATAATATTCTTACACTAATACTTACACCGTGCACTGTTCACCGTATTTATACGGTAAACAATGTTTTTTTATTTTTTTAAATAAAATAATAATATTTATAAAAAATATTTTTTTAATATAAATATAAAGTTTATTATTAACCAGATTTATTATTATATTAACCATGCATATATATTATTAACCACTTATTTTACTTATAATTTATTAACTAAATTTACTAATTTATTTACCAATAAATTACATAATATTAACCAAATTCTGACATTAAAAAATATCAAATATAATAATTATTCTATATTTTATAATTTAATGTCAGAACTTGGTAAATATTGTGTATTTTATTGGTTAATAAATTAGTAAATTTGGTTAATAAAGTATAAGTAAAATAAATGGTTAATAACATATATTTTTATGGTTAATGCAATAATAAAATTGGTTAATAATAAATTTTAAATTTATGTTAAAAAAATTAATTTAAAAACATTTTTTTATAAATATTATATTTTATTTATAAATTAAAGAAAAATGTTGACCATATAAATACAGTGTATGATGTATGAATAGGGTGTAAGATATAGTGTAGATATAGCATTGCTCATTTATTTTCTCTCAAATGTTGTTACTATAGTCTATAATTTTTAATATATTAAAATTGTAAATATATTACTAAGAAAATTTGTTAATTATTTTTAGTATTTGAATTATAAATTTAATTAACCTACATAGTCAGAGTAAAAAAAGATGTATATAGTTATTCAATAAAAAAATCACTAACCTACCTTATTATTCAATTTATTTTAAATTATAATATGATATATCGGAATACAGGTTGTTTATTAAATAATAGAGTGTATTTTTTATTTTTTCTTGAATGATTAATTAGTTATTCAGTTTAATTATATAATGTGTTTTCTTTTGTTATTTAATTTATAAAAATATTAAAAGAGAAGTTGAATATCCGTTTATAATTTTGATATATAATTAATGAAAATAACAATAACGCTCGTATTAAAATGGTTGTTTAATATATATATATATATATATTATATTATATATATATATTATATATATCTTAATATATATATCTATATATATATATATATATATATATATATATATATATATTATTATATATAATAATCTATACACATGAGTATAAATTTTATTCTTAAATTACAGTAAGAAATTAATATATTAATAATTTTTCTTTGATTTTTATAGCAATATCTAGTTTTGAAATGATAGTATTCCTTTTCGCCGCTGATCTGGATCGTTCAATCATCTTCCCCTATAAATAGGGGAGTTTAACACTGAGGAAACCTTTTGTACTCTCTGTCATTCAAGTTCATTCATAGTCACTCTTATTAGCAAACATCTTTTTTTTCTTCCCTAAAAGCATTCATCAGCGGTTATAGCTTTTTGATCAAAGTTTCTAACTTTCTACATTTGCTTTGCTTCATCAATCTCGTATAGACAAGTATCATTCTCCCCTCAAGCTTTTACCTTTAGCATTTCCTGCTTTTTTAGCCAAGATGAGTGATAGTCTTGTTCACAGAGTGAGTGATTTTGAGAACGATATTTCTTATGTTGCGGGAATGAGAGTATCCCCTGATTATCCTTTTCTTCCCTTTGCTCGCGATCGCATGGGCCGCAAAGTTATACCTCTGATTGGTGATTCTAATTCAAAAAGGGCATCTGGGAACTGTCTTGATGAGGGAGCTTCTTCATTCGACACTTTTGAAGTTATTTTATCAGATGGTGGTGGAGAGGAAGATCGCACTGAGGTCCATATGCCTCGTCCCATTTTGACAGATGCAAAAATATTAGTTGTTAAGTCGAGGAAAGAACGTGTTGAAGATTTCGTCCAGGTTTGACGAAAGACTAATAATTGTAAACCTAATGACACTGATATTATGGCCCGCTTAGAGTGTCAGGGTAGGGTAGAAGTAGTTTCTTAGATCAAGCCTGACGAACAATTTTTAAAGTTGATGAATTGTCTGGTCCCGAAGAGGCGTGACGTTGGTGGAGTCGGTTGATGCAGCCAAGTATGGTTGGATGGATGCATAAGTGGTGAGTACCCTGTCCTTTTTGAATACTACAACAGAAATAAATGCTACTAATATCACGGTCGACGACCGTCTATATTGGTCGGTGTTTCCTATGGATCTAGAGAAGAGGATATACAGATCTTTTAATGACTGCTCGGTCCCGCTTTATGAATGTATGTTTACTAGGATAGGATTGTGTCTGCCTTTATTTGATTTTGAGGTGGGGGTCTTGAAGCATTTGAAGGTTTCCCATTCCCAGCTTCATCTGGGGGCTTTGGGCTTAGATGAGGGTGTTCCTACTTTGTGGGAGCATAAGTCTTAGAAGCCTTCTCTCGGGATATTCTTTGATTTGTTTTATATGGTGCACATTTATTAAGACGGCACCCAAGACCGAGGATTTATTTCTTTCCACCCAGACGATCATTGGTTTGACCGTTTCACCCATGACTAGGGAAAGTTCTAAAGTCGTTTCCTATTGGTGAAACCCCTCACTCCATAGGCTCACCTCGCCTTCTGTTATTCTCTGGCAGAATCTTCCCGCTTTGGTAAAAGCATATTCCCGCAGTATTGGTTTTGGGCTCGCTTTCATCATAATGTCAGTTTCTATCACGTCAAGTTAGGTCCTCTTTCCTCCATCGAGGAAACGATGAAATAGGAAACACATAAATACTTGGCATAAAAGCCTCAACGAAAATATTAGTTTGAAAAGTGGTTCATCGCAGAATAAACTCAACATAAAGATACCCAACATAAACAAATATAGCACATCTCGTTCCCCTTGTGTTACGTATCAGAACGACTCCATCTATAGACCCGAACGATAAGCAACTAAAGAGACACAACACCATCCTTAGCCTCAAGCTCCTACTCAGATACCTGATTATCTATACTCCAGAAGAGCGCAAACGCAACAATATAAAAAAGGGGGTGAGAATACATTCAAATAATAAACGGTTCATAAACATTCAGGATAGACTCTCACATTTACACAATTATCCACATACTCCAAAAACACACTAAGTCATGTATTCATGTCTCACCCAAATCACAATCATGCAATATAATGCAATAATGACTTGACTCATGCTCGTCACGGTCCCCATTTTGAACCTGACTTGCAACTCAACTCTGTATGTATGTGATACCGACTCAACATTTGGTTCTTCATATGAACCGGGTACCAATCTCTACGAACCCCGAGCCCCCACTTTGAGCTACAAGGTCCCACTTGAGGCTTGGGACAAGTTACTAGTCCCCACTATGAACTAGCAAACATGCTTATTTCACAACAATGAGACATATGATGAATGTCATACAAAAATGAAGTATATCCCCACTCTGACTATACACAAATACTCGACAACAAAAGATGTAATCCATCCCCACTCTTATTGTAATATATTCACTATATCAATAGTATCTCATATCTTGAAAATAGGGGTGGAAAATGGGCATGTCACCCCGTTTAGGCCCGCCCCGCAAAAGCCTGCAAAAAAACCGAGCGGGATGGGGAGATCATAGTTGAGGATGTGGGCCTAAAACTTAGGCCTGTCCTGCAAAAAAGTGAGGGTGGGGCGGGGAAAGCCCGTGGGGACTGCACTTTTTAAGCCTAAACATGCAAAAGTTTATGTAAATGCTCGTGCCAGCAAAATCTAATGAAAAAAATTGGGCGGGGAGGACACATTAGAGGGTGAGGGTATAAACCCTTGGCCCGCCTCGAACTAAAGTGTGGGCAAAACGGGTATGCTCAACGGGTCGAACCCGTTTTGCCACCCCTAAAAACATGTATCATCAACTCATCAACAAGTATGCACAAAAATCGACATCACATCATACTTGCATTTTATCACACAAATGCGCAATTATACATAAACCACATTTAGGCATAATATCACTTACTTAATTATATAAATCAATTAATTAACTCGTATTCATCACAAAACACCAAACATCAGTCAATCACTGACCACCCGACAAAACCAACCTTAAAACATAACTCAGTAGGTCAGAATACACATTCAGACTCGATGACTGGTAACTCACCACCAGGATGACGCATGTCATCCTTCCCATTACCCAACATGTCACACTTGTGACGACCTGGAAAGCCACACTCGCCTGGAGGCCGTGACGGTTTCCTCGTCATGTACCTGATGCCCGTCAGCGTTGTACAATGCATAATGCCTAGGGTGTCATAAGGGTGACACCAGTCACCCTGCTAACAGAAGCATAATTTTGTTCTGATATGGCTGAAGCTGCGAAAATTCATCCAAACCCACTCCAAACACTCCCAGATAGCGCAGAAACATCACCCACATGATTATAACATAATAGCATGTTAATTCCTATTAATCTAACATGTTATTACATTAATTTATCCATAAAATCCAGAACTTATTCATGCTTTGAAAACCCCAATTTCACATCCAAACTCATATTCATGAACAAAATTTCAACCATGTTATTCATCAAACAACACAAATCAATAAAAGGAGAAATTCATATTTAAGTTAAGGGAAACCTCTTTACCCTTTCATGAATTAAGCAACCATATACGAAACCTCCTACCTTGTAACTCCGTAAAATTTAGCAAAGCAAGCTCTCTAAGACCTCTTCTCTCAAGCCCTAGCACTCCTTCTCAAGCTTCTTTTCTCATATTCCCTTATTTTCACGTACCGAAGAAAATAACTTTAAAAACCTAGTTTTGTCTAACTTTAGAATATATACTATTTTATTTAATTTCTCTTATTTGCATTTTTTCCCAACTAAAGCTCAACCTTCCTCCACTCACCACTAAACTCTCTTAATTTCCAAAATTGACCCAACTCTACAAATCCTCACTAAATTCTAATTAAATTATTAATTGATTTAGTTAATTCTCAATAACCCAATTAATTACCACAAAACACCAAAAATGCCTTCACCGGTAAAACATGTTATATATTCACACACACACAAAATATTTAAATAAAATACTCAATTAAATTAAATAAGAGAATAACTAGCTCGGGGTGTTACAACTCTCCCTCACTTAAAAGAATTTTCAACCTCCAAAATTATTTGACGAGAAAGGCTATGGATAAGACTCTCTCATCCTACTCTTGAGCTCCCACGTCACACTGCCACCCGTATGACCTCCCTAAACAAATTTCACTGAAGTTATGTTCTTGCCTCGCAAGCTCTTCACTTCACGGTCCTCAATTCTCAGTGGCAAAGTTTATATCGTCAAGTTCTCTCTAACTTGAACATCATTCAACTAGATCGTATAAGACGAGTCTAAAATGTACTTCCTCAACTGAGACACGTGAAATACCTCATGAAGATTCTAAATATATGGCGGCAACACTACTCAGTAGGCCATTTATCCTATTCTCTGAAGAATCTGAAACGGACCAATGGAATATGGTGTGAGTTTCTTAGACTTTAACGTGTGGCCAACACCAGCTACCGGAGTAACTCTCAAGAATACATGGTCTCCCTCTTGGAACTCAAGTGTCATCCTCCTCTTGTCATGATAGTTCTTCTGACGACTATGTGAAGCTTTCATCTTCTCTTAAATCATTTTGATCTTCTTAGTAGTTTGTTGAACTATGTCGAGTCCAACCACCACACTTTCACCAGAATCATACCAACACAAAAGTGTCCTACACCTCCTACCATACAATACTTCGAACAGGGCTATTCCATTACTAGAATGGAAGTTGTTGTTGTAGGTGAACTCAACCAACGAAAATTAACTTTCTCAATTACCTCTTTGATCCAAAACACACGCTCTCAGCAAGTCCTCCAAAGACTGGATAGTCCTCTCTGTCTGACCATTTGTTTACAGATGATAAGCAGAACTCAACTTCAGCTTAGTACCCATCGTTTCTTGCAAAATATACCAAAATCTAGATGTAAACCTCAATCTGACACAATGCTCAACGGAATACCATGCAAGTTGACAATCTTCACAATATACAACTCAACCAACTTCTACAAAGGATAATTGATCTTAATCAGAATTAAATGATCCGATTTAGCCAGCTTGTTATCAATAACCCATATGGAATCACATCCCTTCGTCATCTTCGGAAAACTTGTCACAAAATCCATGGAATGTTGTCCTACTTTCATTCAGGAATACTCATCGGTTGCACCAGACCCGACGACTTCTGATGTTCGATATTCGACTTCTGGTAAGTCAAACAAGCATAAAAAAAACTTAACTACTTCCTTCTTCATTCCTGGCCACCAAAACATTTTCTTCAAGTCTTGATACATCTTTATAGCATTGGGATGAATACTCATACCACTTCTATGACCTTCCTCAAGAATTATCTTCTTAAGCTCTAGCACATCAGGTACACAAACTATGTGTCTGAACCTCATCGCACCATTCTCATCGATTCTGAAGTCACCTCTTTTGCCTTGATTGTTATCACAAGACAATCAACCAATCTAAAATCAACTTTCTGACCTTCTCTGATCTCTTCAAGAATACCACTGGTCAATTTCAACATACCCAACTTTTCTCTATTATAAGTCTCTTCATATACCAAGCTTATATCTCGGAATTGTTCGATCAACTCTAACTCTCAAACCATAAGCATCGACATATGCAATGACTTCCTGCTCAACAAATTTGATACAATGTTTGCTTTACCAGGATGGTAACTCAAAATAAAATCATAGTCTTTCAGGAACTCGAGCCACCTTATATGTCTCATATTCAACTCCTTCTGGTCAAAAATATACTTCAAACTCTTATGATCACTAAACACCTCAAATTTGGAACCAAACAGATGATGCTTCCAAATCTTCAACATAAATACCATGGATGCCAACTCCAGATCATGCGTAAGATAATTCCTCTCATAAACTCTCAATTGTCTAGAAGTATAAGCCATAATTTAACCATTTTGCATCAACACACCACATATCCCCATCTTCGAAACATCACAATACATAACAAATGATTCACTTGGACTCGACAAAACCAAAACTAGAGCAGACGTCAACCTCTTTTTGAGCTCTTGAAAACTCTTTTCACACTAGACACTTCACACATAGGTTTGACTCTTTCGAGTCAACTGAGTTAAATGTAATGCCAACTTTGAAAATCCTTTGATGAACCTTCCATAATAACCATCCAAACCAAGAAAACTTCTTATCTCAGTAACAGACTTCAGAGTTTCCCATTGAAACACACCATTGTTCTTATAAAGATCAACACTAATACCACCATTAGAAATCATGTAACCAAGGAAACTCACTTATTCCATCCAAAACTCACACTTAAACAACTTCGCATATAGCTTCTTATACTTCAAAGCTTACAACACAACTCTCAGATGCTCCACGTGCTCTTCATTGAATTTCGAATATACCAGAATATCGTTGATGAACACAACCATAAACTGGTCTAAATATGGATGGAGTATTCTATTCATGTACTCCATGAACACTTCAGGCACATTAGACACACCAAATGGCATCACTTAGTACTCGTAGTGAATACCTCATACTAAAAGCAGTCTTCGAAATATGCTCAGGCTTCACACGAATCTGATGATAACCCAAATTGATCTTGTTGAACACACAAACACCTATCAATTGATCCATCAAATCAACAATCCTTGGAAGTGGATACTTGTTCTTGATCGTCACTTTATTCAGTTGCGATAGCCATCTTTTTTCTTCACTAACAACATCGTTGCTCCCCATAGTGAAACACTCGATCAAACAAAATTCTTCTCAAGAAGGTCCTATAACTGCTTCTTTAGCTCACTTAGCTTTGAAGCATGCATCCTATAAGGATCCATCAAGACAGCACTAGCATCGGGTACTAATTCTATAGCAAACTCTACTTCACACCCTGGAAGCAAATCATTGATGTCATATGGGAATACCTTAGGAAAATCACACACCACATGTAAATCCGTAATCATCCTCTCGCTTCCCCCACTCAAGGATGCGAGTACCATGAACACTTGAGCACTCTCACTCAAGGACATTTCTACCTGACACGTGGTCTCAATACTCGATTATGTACTCTCTTCGGAATCAAGAAAATGCACTGACTTATCAAAGCAATTGATAAACACATGGTTGAACTCCAACCAATTCATTTACAGAATAAAGTTAAAGCTAACTTAGAGTCAAACACACTAAGTCTATCCCAAAATCTCTCATAAAAATTATCACAGGATAATTCAAACACGCCAATGAAGTAGTTACTGAACCATTAGTTGGGGTATCAATGATCATACTACCATTTATAGTAGACACCACTAACTTCAACCTCGATACACACTCAGCAAATATAAATGAATGTGGCGTACCCATATCAATAATAACAATCAAAGGAGTATTATTGATAAAGCACGCACCTCAAATCAAGTTATTTGACGCAATAACCTCTGCTCCAGACAACACAAAAACCTTCCCTCTAGACTGGTCTTTCTTCGGTTTCTCACACTAAGTACTAATATGACCTCGCTCTCCATAGTTTAAAAAAATCATATTATTACTTTTATAGTGGTGATCTGGCTTCCCACACTTGAAGTAGTTCACAGTTGTGCTCTTGCACTCAGGAGCATGATGTCCATACTCATTACACTTAAATAATCTCGCAGAAGAATGAGTCTCTCCCCCACTCTGCTTCTTCTCATATGGAACCCTCTATTTCCTTTTATCAATAAGAGCACTATATGACTTCCCATAAACCTGACTCTTCCTTTTCCTTTCACTAACACTCTTGTAGTGGGAAGATCGGTCTATGTTATCTTCATCATATATTATGCACTTATTCACTAGTGCATAAAAGTGTAGGATCTCCTGATAACCAATACCCTGCTTAATCTCATGACGCAACCCGCTCTCAAACTTAATGTACTTTGATCATTCCATATCAACACTACTATAATCCAAACAAAACTTCACTAGCTCCTCAAACTTTGTAGCATACTCTGGAACCATCGAATTTCCTAGCTTTAGCTCAAGGAATTCAATCTCCTTCTTGCTATGCGCATCCCAAAGAAAGTACTTCTCCCGAAATTGCGTTCTGAAAACAACCCAAGTAATCTCTATACCAACCACCTCTAACCTTTGACGTGTGTTATCCCATCAATCTTCGGCCTCTCCAAACAACCTGTGAGTACCAAACAACGCCTTATGCTTTTCAGTACAGGGCATTAGTCGGAAAATATTTTCAATCTCTTTCAACCATGCATGAGCACCCTTTGGGTCATACCTACCCTTGAACTTCGACGGCTTATTCCTCTGAAATTTTCCAATCTGCGGAACTTATCAACATCCTAATTATGTTGTCCATGCAGCGCCTGAGCCACGGAATCCAAAGCATCAGTAATTGTGTGATCGTTTCTTCCAGCCATTCTGCATACCATCAAATAGACATTATAAGAAATAATGTGCAGATAATGTACACACACATGTCGCATACTAAGGAACAATTATCATGTCAAAAACCTATACAGATGCACCGACTTGCTCTGATACCACTATGTAACACCCTACTTCCCGACTCAACAAATAAATAAATAAATCATAAGTAATCACCAAGCAGAATGCTACTCATAACCATTAAAACAATTTGAACCACAAAATAATAAAAACAACTCATTTGATAAGCAGCATAAACACATAAATACTTGGCTAAAATCCTAAACAAAAATATTAGTTTGAAAAGTGGTTCATCGTAGAATAAACTCAACAGAAAGATATGCAACAGAAATAAATATAGGACAGTTTGTTCCTATCATGTTACGTATCAGAGCAACTCCAACTATAGACCCAAACGACAAGCAACTAAAGAGGCACAACATTGTCATCAACCTCAAGCTCCTACTCAGGTACCTGATTATTTGTACTCTAGAGGAGCACAGACGCAACAACACAAAAATGGGGTGAGAATATATTCAAATAATAAATTGTGCATAAACATTCAAGATAGATTCTCACATCTACACAATTATCCACATACTCCGAATACACACCAAATCATATATTCACGTCTCACTCACATCACAATTATAAAATCATAATCATGAAATATAATGCAACAGTGACTCGACTCATGCTCGTCATGGTCCCCACTGTGAACTAGACTCGCAACTCAACTATATATGCATGTGGTACCGAATCAACATTTGGTTCTTCATACAAACTGGGTACCAATCTCTTTGAACCCCAAGCCCCCACTCTGAGCTTCAAGCCCCCACTCAAGGCTTGGGAAAGTAACTAGTCCCCACTCTGAACTAACAAACATGCCTCTTTCACAATAATGACACGTATGATGAATGTCATGCAAAAATACAGTATAACCTCACTTTGGCTATACACAAATACTTAACAATAAAAGATGCAGCTCCACTCTGACTATAATATATTCATTGCATCAATAGTACCTCAAATCTCAATAACATATCTCATCAACTCATCAACAAGTATGCATAAAAATCTACATCACATCATACTTGCACTTTTATCACACAAATCCACAATTATACATAACCCACATCTATGCATAATATCACTTAATTAACTATATAAATCAATTAATCAACTCATACTCATCATAAAACACCAAACAACAGCCGACCACTGATTTCCCAACAAAACCAACCGCAAAACCCAACTCAGCATGTCAGAATACATATTCTAACTTGATGACGGGTAACACGTCACCAGGATGACGCATGTCATCCTTCCCATTACCCAATATGTCACACTTGTGACAACCTGACAAACCACGCTCGTCGGGAGGCCATGGCGATCTCCATGGCATGCACCTGACGCTCGTCAGCGTTGTACAGCACAAGACACCTAGAGCGTCATACGGGTGACGCTCGTCACCCTGCTAATATAAGCATAATTTCATTTTGCTATGGTAGAACCTGCAAAAAAAATCCATCCAAACACTCCCAGACAGTGAAGAAACATCACCCATATGATTATAGCATAATAGCGTGTTAATTCCTATTAATCTAACATGTTATTACATTAATTTACCCACAAAATCCAAAATTTATTGATGCTTTGAAAACCTCAATTTCACATCCAAACTCATATTCATGAACAAATAACATTTGACACCATCAACACGAAATTACAATCAAGACATGGTATAACACATAATGTCAATCATCTTATTCATCAAATAACACAAATCAATAAAAGGAGAAATTCATATTGGAAGTTAATGGAAACTTATATACCCTTTCATGAATTAAGCACCCATAGATGGAGAATCCCCCCTTACCTTATAACTCTAGAAAATTCAACAAAGCAAGCTCACTAACGCCTTTTATCTCAAGCCCTAGTACTCTTTCTCAGGCTTATTTTCTATGATTTCCTTATTATCATGTACTAAAGAAAATAACTCTAAAAACATAGTTTTTGTCTAACTTTAGAATATATACTATTTTATTTTATTTCTCTTATTTGCACTTTTTGCTCAACTAAAACTCAACCTTCCTCCACTTACCACTACACTTTCTCAATTCTCAAAATTGGCTCAACTCTACAAATTCTCGCTAAATTCTAATTAAATTATTAATTGATTTAGTTAATTCCCACTAACCCAATTAATTACCACAAAACACCACAAATATTGTCACAGGCCAAACATGTCATATATTCACACAAAAATAATTATTTAAATAAAATACTCAATTAAATAAAATAAATAATCATATAAGTCAATAACTAGCTCGGGGTGTTACATTGTCAACCAAGGAAAATAATAAATTATAGAGTGTTTTCTTTGATTGACAACATAGGAAGGTCGTTCCAAAAATACGACAACAACATCAACGTCATTATGTTGGGATGGATTATCATAGCAGAACAAATATTTTGTTCAAGATAGAAGAACATTGAATATTTTTTTTGTCTTGCAATCCATCTCAAAGAATGATGCGTATAAGTTTGGAGTCGCTATATATAAGTTAGGTTTAGGGTAAAATTTAATTAACGAGTATTTTTATAGTAAAATATTATTATCTAATCCTTCGGTTATTAAAGATAACCGAAGGAATATATCATTAATTTTAAATAAAAATAAAATAAAAAGAAAGACATCATTTTTAAAGAAATAAAAATATAAATTGTATTTGATGGGATTCGAAGCATATCCTGAATTATTTATTCTCTCGGTTATATTTAGAAACCAAGAGAGTATGCGGTATTTACTTTTTATAAAAATAAAATAAGGCGCGCCTTGGCACTATACCCCAGTTTTTTGTTTGGTGAGGTGCAAGTTTTGTCATGAAATGTATTATTTGTAGTAGTGTTTCTTTCGTTGCAAAGAATCAACTACATGACAAATGTTTCCATCATACTTTCTTTCATATGCATGTCATCTAATACTTTTTGCGTCATTCGTATTATCAAAAAGTCTCTTGAACCTTGAAATTACTGGTAAGTACCATAACACTTTAGCAGAGGTCGCTTGTTGCTAATGTTGTCATTGTTGTCACCATTGTTGTCCTTCAACTTGTAGCGTAGCTTACCATATTCTGGATATTGATTCAAACTTTCATACTTTTTCATGTATAAGATGCAATCATTATGGAATACATGTATTTTGATATACTTTAAACCTGTTGAACACAACATCTTATTGGCCTCATAACAACGATCTGACAAGTTGTTATCTTCTGGTAGCATTTATTTCCACAAATCAAGCAATTTCGTGAAACTTTTATCCGACCACTCACTTTTTGCCTTCATATTAAATAATTTTAACAATGCAGACAATCATGTAAGACTTGTGTACCCTTATATAAAGTTGTAACCTCATTATTACATAAAGTATCATAAATATGGGTTTTCATAAAATATGATTATCCAATATCACGGATCATATCTTGTAGTCGATCATCCATATCTTCATCAACTTCATGCATTTGTGACATCACATTTCAATTTTTATTCACTTTTCCATGCCACATACATGTTGTATAATTTTTACATATTCCATCATAACATAGGTGATGTAATATTTCTTCCTTTGACCGTATTTTGATATTCCCGCAACTAAAACAAGGACAATAAAAGAGACCATTATTTTCAGGAATATTGTGTTCCGTGAGTTCAAAGAATTCAAGAACTTCTTTCTCATACACCGAACCTAATCTATCAGCTTTCATCCAACTACAATCCATAACAAACTCTAAAATTTATATCAAAAGACAAATGTGAATGGAACATTAATGCTACACACATAACATACTAATATGGTTATATGCATACTAATATATCCATTACAATAATATAACATTTAACAACACCAAAACCTAAAGTATATTTATGAAATCAATCAACAACCAAAAAAATTTATTTGCAACTACACAAAGTCATAGTAAAAAAATATGAATAAAACATGAACAACATGAATAATACACACCACAATGTCAATGCACAAACGGTTCATTCATGAAATGCAACAACGACCAACATCATTGATGTGTTAAAAAAATAAACCAATAACCATAGTGAAGGACATAAACATTCATAAAGATAAACTACTACTAACCACATCGCGCGAGAGAGAGACCAAGAAATGTATCGTACTTCGAAGAGGAGGAAAAGATCAAGAAATGATTCTCGTTCCAAGACATGAATGAAGATGGTGAAGATTGAATGTTCCAACTGAATGAATATGGTGAAGATGAAGATTTTACTATTATTGTCGTATGGTTCATTAGGGCACGTGTTATGAAGAAAATAAAGAATATGTTATGTTTTAATTTTGTAGTCAAGAATTTCACCATGATTGTCAATACAAATCTTAGTGAAATATGGAACATATAAAACAGTTGATTAAAACAACTGTAGTTAATTAATTTTAAATTTTAATTTAATAATATAAGTTAAAGGACACACGTTTTTTTTTAATTGAAAAAATGGAGAAATGTTTATGTTGGGATTTGAAGCTTGTAACCATTAATCTACCACCACGGTTATTGTTATGACTATGCTGAAAAGTATTTTAATAAAATAAAAAGGCGCGTAAAATAAGATATTACTTATGGTGTGCATAATAGTTGTAGTAATATGATGTTACCAAAATTATATTTTGTAGATTTGATAATGGCATGCGGCCTTTACCCCGCTTTTGACGGTGTTGATGCCATTTTTCAGGTTATACCTTCCTTTCTCGCACTTTTGTCGATAAATTGAGGTCAATATATGATTCAAATATTGGGGAGTAAATTCCCGCTTTCTTTAGATTATATTTACCGAGCTATAAAGAATGTGCTACATAGATTTCCATGCTTTCTAAATTAGGATTTCCATGCTTCCTAGCTTAGGATTTTTTATTTTACTATTATTTAGTATTGTCGAGTCTTTGCATGTGTTGTGTCGGGTCTTTATGTGCGTGTTTCTGTAGTGTTATTAATTTCTCCCAATTCTTGAGCCCACCAATTTTTTTGAAAAGGCTTTGGATTCGTAGCTTATTTTGAAAGTATATATGTTAGAAAGGAGGAAAGGATAAGTTAAGGACACTTGGGAAAATTTTAACAAAATCGGTATTGTCCCAATACCTAAAGCCTCCCGAATATGGATATCAATTTAAATACTTGTTGTGCCATAGTCTTGAATTTCTGTTTGGTAGTGATCCTCGAATAGCTTATTTATCCAGTCGGGTACCATCTATAGTCACATATTAAGTAGGTTAGTAGATGAATATAAGCGAAAAATGAAGAGAAAAAAAGAGAAAATTACATCTTCTAAGTTGTGTAACCCTTACTTAGTTACTTAGCCTAACGGTGGTTTAACCTTGAAAACTAAATCAACTGAAAAATACAGATTTGATCAAAATGAGAAAATAAAAAAGAAAACTTGAATAAAATTGCTAATCGGCTTTCCTACCATGTGTGTGACATTAGTATAGATGATTAAGGGCCTTAATGTGACTCTCTATAATGAAAGGGGATGAGATAAATAAGAGAGTGAAAATATGATACAACAACAAGATTTGAACAGATATACATATGAGAGAGACTTTTTTCTGCAAAATACGATTTGTGTTGTCACAATTCCCTTGGTTTTAACACTAGTATCTATTGAATAAACTTTAGTCGATCCGAATTTGTGGCCATGTATAATTAGTTGTGTCGATATGTTTTCTTAAGTCCTTTTTCTACCATGTTGTTGCACGTTACATGTTTTTATTGCAAGCAAAGTTGCTTGAGGACAAACAACAATTTAAGTGTGGGCGAGTTTGATAACACGTAAAACACATCATTTCATTAACTCGATTTGCACATACTTTAGTGTCTACTTTATAGGTTTTCATAGTGTTTTACCAATACTGTATGCTTACTTTAGATACTTAGCAGTTGGAGGCGTTTGCACGCCAAAACGATGAAACACGGAGAAAATGGAAAGATTTTACAAGTTTTCTGCTGTTATGACGAGTGCCCTACTGTCATGACAGTCGTCAGCCCCTATGAAGAGTCAACCCGGCAGAAAAAAGCCAACAAAACAAGGAAGAAAAACTCGAGCAAGGTGATGGTTGGCCTTTCAGCAAGGAGACGCCCTCCACGGTCATGACGGACGAAACATCATCAGTGTGATGTTCGTCATGATGATGGGCCCATATTTTTCCATCCATGCTTCAGGATTCAGTTTATCCACCTCCATCACTTTCTCCACTACTCATATAGACAATTCTGAATAAAGATTTATCTATAAATAAAACCTTTATGCAGTGCTTTAGGCACCCAAGTGCGGAATAGCCATAAATTTATTTTATAAAAGTACTTACATCTTGCATTGAGGTTTATTTGCAATATTAGTTTTAAGAGCTTGAAGATTTAATTTTCAACAATTTCTAGTTTCCATTTCCATTTCCATTGTTGTTGCACTTTTATTTCAAGTTATCTTTGTTGATGTCTTGTATCTGCACTAGAATTAAAGCCTCCATTTGGAGCAGTTTATTATTATATTCAAGTTAGTTGTTTTCAGGTTCCGTTTTCTTTTGCTTTTCCTTTATTGGTATTGCACGCATGTTTTATTCGATTTCTATTATTCTCAATATGAACATAAGTAATACATGCTTTAATTTTACCATTTTTAACATGTTAGCTTAAATCAACTGAGTCTGAAATATGAGGATCGTCACAGCGCCAGTACTCTAATAAATCATATGAGTAATAATTAAAACAAGGATTATTTTTAAGAATGAAAGTTATGTTTTTAACACAGATAATTTACACTAAAAGTAGAAATAGGGCAATATTAGTTTCAGCTCAAAAGATTGAAACTTGTATCTGACTGTAGAAAATTCATAAATTAATTTTAAAATACAGCTAAAGAACTTTTCTAATTAATTTAGGAAAATCTAATTTTCAAAAAGGCAATTTTAAGATTATATACGGACACGCGAAAGCAAATGTTTATATGCTGAAAAACTAGTACCAGTCACGTGAAAGCGAACACTACCTTTAAATTACTTTTATACTAAAATTAACTTTTTAAAGTAAAACGGATTATTTTCGAAAAGGGATTTTGCAAAGTAACATTGTACACGTGAAAATGTCCAATTAGATTACAAAGTCAAATATGGTATTGGTCATGCGAAAGCGGACGGTACCCTCAAATTAATCCATTTTATACAATAAAACGTTTACTTGTTATAATTATGAAATACAATCTTGTGAGTGCCAATGGTCGTTGAGAATCTCATTTCGGTCTCTCGTTATAATTAATTTTCAAAACCAGCTTAATTTCCAATTCCACCAACAAACCTATCCACATCACCTTAGATAAACAACATAGTAGTAGAGAACGATACTTATCATTTGGCCTTTGTGGTATTCAACATCTTTTATACTAAAATTGACAAAGTCGTGCACCTGCGGCCCTCGTCAGTTGTCATGTCTTGATGCAACAACTTCTACCAGTGGATATTTGTGGCATCCTTCCAAAAAATGCAAGAGAAATTATAACTAGATTGTGATTATGCTTCAATTCTATATGTAATAAAGTTATTGATTTCAAAAAATTAGATGAATTAGAAGATGAGATTGCAATAATCTTGTGTCAAGTGGAGATGTGTTTTCCTCCATCATTTTTTGATATTATGGTCCACTTACTTGTTCATCTAGTCAGAGAAATCAAATTTTATGGAATAGTTGATTTAAGGTGGATGTATCCAATAGAGTGATACATGAAGATCTTTAAAGGATATATGAAGAAACATCACCACACAGAAGCTTCGGTCGTCGAAAGGTACATCACAGAAGAAGTTGTTGATTTTTGTTAAAACTATTTGTCGGAAGTAAGGCCTTTAGGAATTCCAAAGTCTCGTCATGCTGACAGATATGGAGGTATAGATACTCACGGTTTAAATATTAAGTCAATGCCTCATGATGTAGTTCTTCAAACATATTTCTATATATTTAATAATATTGATGAAGTTCAACCTTACATAGCTACTTACAAAAGAATTATAAAGAAAAAATATCCCTGAATGACTGATAAGTGGTTGTCGATAGAGCATAACAAGAAATTCATTAGTTTGTTTAATGTAAGGATTTCTAATGATGATAGTGCATATGAGATATTTAAATGATTGTTGTACGTGTCAAAATTTAATGTGATAACTTAGACGGGATAGTGCATTAGTAATTTTTCCTTTTATACAAAAGCAAAAGGTGATTGCAGTACAATGCAAAATAGTGGGGTTATGGTTGAAGTTGAACTCATGTATTTCTCTAGTTCGAAAGATAAGGATCATATATTGGGATCTAAAGTGTTCTACGGTGTCATTGAGGAGATTTTGTAGATTTATCATGTTATTTTCAAAGTGTCTTTATTTAAATGCAAATGGGTTCCCAATAACAATTATCTAGAAATTGATGAGTTAGGATTCACACGGGCTGACCTTGACAAGGCAAATTATATGATTGAACCATTCATCATGACTACTTAAGCAAAACAAATATTTTATGTGACAAACCCTTCAGACTTATCGAGGAGATGCTAAATTATTCTCCAAGGAAAATATGTTCCCCATAGTGATGAAATTTTTTATATTTCTTTCACTTCTTCTTACGCAACAGAAGTGTCTACTACATATGAAGAAGCTGATAGAGATGATGTGCATGTTATTCATAACGATCATGAATAAGGCATATGGGAAAATTAACAAGTATGTATTTTTTATTCTTTATTCATAATTTATTGCAAGTTATAATTTCTAAGGTTATATACAAACAAGTATTATTATTTGAAATCATAGGCGTTAAAAGTCAATGTCATACCCCGATTTTGGTCCTGAATTTTTTCTATTTTTTTTATTTTTTATTTGGCACTTGGCCTAAAGTTCATTTGCATACATTCCTGACCAAAGACAACCGTCCATTCCCAAACCCATATTTTTTTTTTTGATAAACATTGGTTATTATCTAAGCTTTTTGATCATGGTGCTTTTTGATTACAAAATGGATTTTAATTATTTGACTTTTTTAATTTTCAATTTCAATTTAATTTCAAAGAAAATCTAATTCCAAACTTCAAGTTAATCTTAATTGTTTTTTTACTAATGATTCAAACTCTAATTGATTTTAATCTTCAAATAAACGTTAGAATTGATATCAAAGTAATTATAGACTAATTTGATTTTAATTGGTTTTATTGGTTTTTTTGATTTTAAATTGACATTTAGATGAGTTTTAGATTATTTCAAAAAAATCCATATCCATTTCTATAACCACAAACTCATTTCATTTAAACCAAGTTACAACCATTTTTTTTATTCTTTACAATCACTTCAATCAAGTTCAAACTACAACCATAACCATACAATTCATTCAAGCTTTCAAACCTTCATATCCAATTCCAATCAATACAATTCAATAAACATTCATTACATAATCTCATTCACTCAATTAACTTTCAATACACAATCTAACAATTCAATACGTTTCCAACCCAATCCCATGAGTATTTCAAAACAACCGAACCTACATCATGAGCAACCAACCATTCTGCACTGGACCATCATCAATGCCACAACAGACCTTGCAACATGCAACATCAATAATCTTGCTGCAATAAACCAGTGCAACCTACAATCGACATGCTTGCAACCTTGTCCACAACCTGCAACAAACAAGCCTAAACAATGGCATGCTCAATCCTGTAGCACCAATGCACAATTCAGCCAATCATTAGTATCAACAATAATCAATTCCATGTCAAATAAGCTGCATCAATACATGTGACTATATTTCATAACAGCAACACAATGTCTAAACCAATAACATCATGAGATCAAATTCATGTCATAACCATTATATTGCAGCATGTACATCCATAACAGGTGTGTATCTGCATAAAAGCTACTAGCGGAATTCTTCCAAACTTATCAAACAATACTCAAACAGGAAACCGTATTTAAGGACCAGATTCGTGAACTCCACTGTGTTTACCAAAAACAGAGGGAACTAATGGATGAAATTAAAAGGAGTGAATTGCAGAAACAAAATGTAAGGTTGGAGGCGTCATGGTCTAGTCCTGCTTTGTCACCTAAAAACAGCGAAAATAAACTTTGCACACCAAGCCTGCCCTGGTCAGCCTCTCAATCATCTGTTTTATTTGCTGAAAGCATCCGGTCTTTGCTTAAGGAGTAAACAGGCATATTCTTTCTGCTCGTGCTTCAATTGTAACCGGAGAATCTTTAAAAGATTACAAACTACTTGAGTCCAAATGTAAGAAAATTGGAAAAAGCCATTGGATCTTCAACTTCCTGCACAATATTAACCACAGTGATATCAGCAGCAAGCAAGCAAATATCAAACAGTATCAACTAGAAGACACCGAGTCTCAGGCCAAATTCCTTCCGGCAGGTTAGTAGAAACCGAGTTTGTGAGCAAATTCTTTACTTTGAATAAGTTTTGAATGATAGCAAATTGTATGATCATTGTCTAATTGTTGGTTGTGCATTATTTTACATGTTTCATTTGGGTTTTTAGCCTATACTATTGTATCATGTCCATACATAAAGATCCATATTGATACATTACTTAAAAGAACTCATAAAAACTGTTTTGTATCAGTATGTATCGATACATGTTCATATGCATCGATCCATAAAATTGTTGTAAATCACAAAACGTTTTTGCTTCAGTATGTATCGATCCATACGAATCTTGTATCGATCCATACTTAGTTAAAATACTCTATGTATCGATCCATGCTAGTTAAAATGTTCTATGTATCAATACATACGAGTTTTGTATCGATCCATGCTAGTTAAAATGTTCTATGTATCAATACATATGAGCTTTGTATCGATACATGCTTGTATTAATCCTCAAAAATAAACCAAAGCTACAGTATGTATCGATGCATAAACTCTTGTATCAATACATAATTCTGTTTTGTCTACTAAAAGCTTTTGTCTTTCATATGTAAGAAGTATTTTGACAGCAGTAACAGAGACGAATTCTGAGAGGGAAAAACAGTTGAAACACCAATCAAAGGAGTGTGTAGCAGCAATTGTTTGAGCAATTAGAAACCTGAAAGAGACTTCATCTTCTCCATCTTCTCAATCTCTTTTCTTCAAGAACATCAACACATAATCATTCTTGTTCTTCGGATTAAAGGATCAACGAGATAACGTTCAGTGGTAACGATCAAGGATCTAGCTGAGGTGTTCAGTGGAACGATCGAGGATCTAGCTGAGTTGAAGATTGAAGGGGGTTTCGAGGAAAAACCAATTGGTTTATCCTTCAAGAACTGGAGTGTTCTTGCGGGTTTGTCAGTCACGTTTGCAGAACAGATTCAGCCGCAGCGTTGCGTTTGGAAATCGGGGGATTTCGCAAACAGGTCGTGGAACCGGTGAATTGTTTGCAATTTCTTGCAGGAAATTCTTGATCGTGCTCAGATCAAGTGGAGGTTTCATACAAGAAGAAGTTCTTGGGATTTAGAATTCTGTCTTTGTATTGTAACCTTGTATCAACGAATTCGGCATTATTGATAATCACAGTTCTCAATTTCATTTGAAATTGAGAGGGAGACGTACCCACACGCGAGGACGACGTGGGGAACTTCCTTACCAAATCTCTGCGTATCATATTCTTTCCTTATTTCTCTTTACATTTTCAACAGTTTCGCAATTTCAGTTAGTGTGTTGTGGCTGTACTTTTTGCGATACAATAGTGGCAAGAAAACTTCTTTAACTAAAGTCCACTGTTGTTCATCATTGATCACATACACACCAACTGTTTGACAAAACTGTTAGCTGAGTTTTATTCATTGGAATTAGGATTTAGTGATAAGTGCATTCAATTTGATAAGATTCTAGTGTTAATAATTTCTGTCATTCTAATTCAAATCCAGCAATAAATTCGCGTGTCCGGTTTTCTAGTAGCGGTTCAGAATAGACGGAAGTCGATTCGGGACTGAAATTTTCTGCTAAGTTTCAATAACTCTGATAAAATTTTAAATCCGTTTATTTTCAAAGAGGTGATCTATTCACCCTCCCCCCCTCTCGATCACTAGCCACACCGTCTAACAAGTGGTATCAGAGCGCCGGTTCGCTGGTGCTCTGTGGCTGCCTGTCACGATATGGATTCTGAACCAAAGGGGGCGTATAATAGAGCGCCGATTTTCAACGGTGAAAAGTACGGCTACTGGAAAGACTGCATGCGAGTTCATATAAATTCTGTGGATAGGCTAGTATGGGCTGCCATTGAAAATGGTCCTTTTCAAATTACCATGACAAATGCGGTTGGCGCCATAGTTCCTAAACCAGAAGCTGATTGGAATGAGAAAGATGAGAAAAAGTGGTCGTGTGATTGGAAAGCTCGAAATATGCTAATTTCAGCACTTGGTGTTGATGAGTATTATCGAGTATCCCATTGCACGACAGCTAAAGAAATGTGGGATGCTTTAGAAGTTGCCCATGAGGGTACGACTGAAGTAAAACAGTCCCGTATTAACATACTTAATCAAGAGTTTGAGCTCTTTCACATGAAACAAGGAGAATCTATCTCTGACATGCAAAAGAGATTCACTCATCTCACTAATAGGTTGAATGCACTTGGAAAACCTGTTTCCAATGAAATTGCTACTAATAAAATTCTGAGGTGTCTTAGCAGGGAATGGCAACCTAAAGTAACAGGTATTAAGGAAGCCAACGATCTAACGACACTTTCGATTACAACTCTGTTTGGAAAGCTGGAAAAACATCAGCAAGCACTAGAAAGTCTTAAAAAGTTTGAGAACAAAAGTAAGAAGGAAAAGGAGAAGAAGAGAGACAAAGAGGGAGAGAAGAAGCCAATAGCTCTTGTGGCCTCTAGCTCTAAGTCCTCACGAAAAGAGCAAAGCGACAATGATTCAAGTAGTGACAAAGATTCGGATGATGAGGAAATGGGACTGTTTGTAAGGAGATATAATAAATTCATTCGAAAGAACGGAGTCAAGCATTCCGACAAAAATCTCATGAAGTTTCGAAGACAATCTACAGATTCAAAACAGGAAGAGAATAAGAAGAGTAGAGGAAGAGGATCTTGTTTTAATTGTGGTAAATCTGGACATTATAAAACAGATTGTCCTATGAAGCATAAGGATCAAAGAAAAGCTCCACCAAAAGAGTACAGCAAACAAAGAAGAGCTTACATTGCATGGGAAAGCGACAGTGATTCATCAAGCACACAAAGTTCAAGTGATAGTGATGAAACCGCAAATCTGTGCCTTATGGCTCACACCAAAAATCTGTCCTACCACAAGAAGAAAATCAATGATAAAAAGGATGAGTGCCTTGCTGCCGTAGATAGGAGATGGTTTCTTGACAACGGTTGCTCAAGGCACATGACCGGTGACATATCACTTTTTATAGACTTCAAAGCAAAGAAGAAGGGATATGTTACTTATGGAGACAATAACAAAGGAGCTATACTCGGCAAAGGTAGTGTAGGTAATCCCTCTACCACTACTATTTCTGATGTCCATTTAGTAGAGGGGCTTAAACACAATTTGTTAAGCATAAGTCAATTGTGTGACAAGGGCTATAAAGTCTCTTTCACAAAAACTTGTTGCATAATTGAACATGCTGAACAGAATATTGTGTTTAAGGGAGTAAGAGTAAATAATGTCTATATGCTTGACCTGTTTGATGTATCTTTAACAAGTACTAAATGTCTAGTCACCTTGAATGATGATTCTTGGCTTTGGCATAGACGTTTAGCGCATGTTAATTTCGATTTGCTTAATAAGGTTGTATCTAAGGATCTAGTAGTCGGTCTTCCAAAAATAAAATTTTGAAAAGACCACATATGTGACGCGTGCCAAATGGGAAAGCAAACAAGGGTCTCTTTTAAATCTAAAAATATAATTTCAACTTCACGACCGCTTGAGCTTCTCCATATGGATCTCTTTGGACCTTCTAGGACAAAGAGCTTAGGTGGAAATTATTATGGTTTTGTAATAGTTGATGACTACTCTAGATTTACTTGGACTATATTCCTTCATAGCAAAGATGAAACTTTTTCTGCTTTTAAGAATTTTGCAAATCTGTCCCAAAACAAAATGAATTCCAAAATAGTTACAATTCGTAGCGATCATGGTGGTGAATTTCAAAACTATCACTTTGAGAAGTACTGTGACAAGTATGGTATTGAGCATAACTTTTCAGCTCCTCGAACTCCACAACAAAATGGCGTTGTGGAGCGTAAAAATCGTGTTTTAGAGGAGTTGGCAAGAACAATGCTAAATGAGGGTGGATTACCAAAATACTTTTGGGCTGATGCTGTTAGCACAGCTTGTTATGTTTTAAACAGGATCTTAATTCGCCCTATTTTAAATAAAACTCCTTATGAACTTTTAAAAGGAAGAAAACCAAACTTGTCACATCTTCACGTATTCGGTTGTAAGTGTTTTGTTTTGAATAATGGTAAGGAAAATATTGGGAAGTTTGATGCAAAAGCGGATGAAGGTATCTTTCTTGGATACTCACTTTCAAGTAAAGCATATAGAGTATATAATAAGCGTTTACTTACTGTTGAAGAATCTGTCCATGTTTCTTTTGATGAGTCTTATCCGAAAAGTGTCGGAAAAGGTATTTCTTTTGATGACGCAGGTGTATCTACAGAAGACATACTCAAGGAAGCTGTTGCGGAAACTGGTCAGTCCAGAACAGCTGCCCATGAGAAGGAGGAAGATACTAGTCATGAAGAAGATAAGGAAGAAAGGACAACTGAAGTGAATGACCTTCCACCAGCTTGGAAATCTTCAAAAGACCATCCTATCGACAACATCTTGGGAGATATTTCAAAGGGAGTAATGACTCGTTCTAAGATAAGTAATTTTTGTTCTCACTTCGCGTTTGTTTCACAAGTAGAACCTAAAAATGCCAAAGAGGCCTTGATTGGTGAATTCTGGCTAATGGCCATGCAAGAAGAGCTTAATCAATTTAAAAGAAATGACGTTTGGGAACTTGTCCCTCGTCCGCGAGATCATCATATCATAGGTACTAAATGGTTTTTAGAAATAAGCTTGATGAAAACAGAGGGATAACTAGGAACAAGGCACGTCTAGTAGCACAAGGGTATAACCAAGAGGAGGGCATAGACTATGAGGAAATTTATGCTCTAGTTGCTCGCCTTGAAGCTATACGCCTCTTGCTTGCCTATGCGTGTTCTAATGATTTTAAGCTTTACCAAATGGACGTAAAGAGTGCGTTTCTAAATGGTGTCATAAATGAAGAGGTGTATGTCTCACAACCTCCTGGTTTTGAGAATGCTGAAAATCCAGATTATGTTTACAAATTAAAACGAGCTTTGTATGGTCTTAAACAAGCCCCTCGGGTTTGGTATGAAAGGCTTAGCAAATTTCTAATTGATCATGGATATTCAAGAGGTAAAGTGGATAATACTCTCTTCATTAAACACAAGGGAAAACACATTCTTTTAGTTCAAGTTTATGTAGACGATATAATTTTTGGTTCAACTAACATACACTTGGTCGAAGAATTTTCTAAGTTTATGCAGGGTGAATTTGAGATGAGTCTAATGGGGGAGCTGAATTACTTCCTAGGACTTCAGATAAAGCAACTTGATGAGGGTACAGCAGTATGTCAAACAAAGTACTGCAAAGAACTACTCAAGCGCTTTGGAATGAATGACTCAAAATCAATTGACACCCCTATGCCTACCAACGGAAATCTAGATAAAGATGAGCATGGTAAGTGTGTAGATGTCAAAAAGTTCAGAGGTATGATTGGATCTCTTCTGTATCTTTCTGCTTCTAGACCTGACATCATGTTTAGTGTTTGTATGTGTGCACGATATCAATCAAATCCTAAGGAATCACACCTAAAAGCTGTTAAGCGCATATTTAGATATCTTCATGGAACACCTAAATATGGGCTTTGGTATTCCAAAGGAAGTGATTGTAGTTTAGTAGGTTACTCCGATTCTAATTTTGCTGGCTGCAAATCAGATAGGAAAAGCACAAGTGGTACATGTCACCTGTTTTCAAACTCCTTGGTAAGTTGGCATAGCAAAAAGCAGGTATATGTGGCTTTGTCAACTGCAGAGGTTGAATACGTTGCAGCCGGTAGTTGTTGCGCTCAGATTTTGTGGCTAAAGCAACAACTACAAGACTTTAACATTCAACTCAAACGTATTCCAATAAAATGTGACAACACTAGTGCCATCAACCTTACTAAAAATCCTGTTTTACACTCACGCACTAAACACATAGAGATTAGACATCACTTTCTTCGCGACCATGTTGAAAAAGAAGACGTTGTATTTGAGCATGTTGATTCTAAAAATCAGCTTGCTGATATTTTCACTAAACCTTTGGAAACGGAACCGTTCTTCAACATTCGTCGTGAATTAGGGATCTTAGATCTCTCTCCATTGTTGTCTTAAGCATGTTTGTTCTTATTTCTATTATGCCTCACCTTGGTTGATGAGATTTGTTTTAGATTTCATTTATACCTCACAAGGTTACATCAACAGAGGTAATATCACTCCTTTCTATATCTCTCTTAGAACTATGTGATTGTGTATGTTAGAACAAAATTTCTTATTTTTGTTTATGTGAATTTCTTTGCATATATTGTTTGAACATTAATATCTGATTTGTGAATTATACTTGGGCATCATTATCATGACATACTTCATAATGCATAACCATACTGCATAAAATTAATTAAACTTTGGTTTGACATCAGTATGTATCGATTCAAAGATGTATGTATCGATTCATGTCTTCTTCATTTCACATTTGTCAAAATTGGTTCAGTATGTATCGATCCATCCGTCGTTTGTATCGATACATAGACCCTTTAAAAACAAAAATGTGTGACATGGATCGATCCATGCCCATATGCATCGACACATACTGATTGTTATTTGGATTAAATGCATCGACACACACTGCATTTCATTGCATGTTGCTTGAGTTTTTTTTGGATTAGTTGCACAATATATGTCTTAGCTTATGTAATTGTTAAACACTTTCTACTAGTTAAATGCTTATTTCCTGTTGCTTACTTCTGGTGTTATTGCCCTTATTTGTCATTCTTTGTGAGTGATTCTTTACTTTTTAAGCTTCCTTCTTTGTGATTGTTAGCTTCTTTATCATTTTGCTATGTCCTGCTACAACATGTTGCCTTGATAAAACTGTTTTTTTCTTCTTTTTGATGTTGACAAAGGGGGAGAAAATGCAGATGTTGACAGATATGCACAAACTCAGGGGGAGAATCACACATCTTGCTAAAAATTTGCCATCATCAAAAAGGGGGAGTTTGTGAGCAAATTCTTTACTTTGAATAAGTTTTGAATGATAGCAAATTGTGTGATCATTGTCTAATTGTTGGTTGTGCATTATTTTACATGTTTCATTTGGGTTTTTAGCCTATACTATTGTATCATGTCCATACATAAAGATCCACATTGATACATTACTTAAAAGAACTCATAAAAACTGTTTTGTATCAGTATGTATCGATACATGTTCATATGCATCGATCCATAAAATTATTATAAATCACAAAACGTTTTTGCTTCAGTATGTATCGATCCATACAAATCTTGTATCGATCCATACTTAGTTAAAATACTCTATGTATCGATCCATGCTAGTTAAAATGTTCTATGTATCAATACATACGAGTTTTGTATCGATCCATGCTAGTTAAAATGTTCTATGTATCAATACATACGAGCTTTGTATCGATACATGCTTGTATTAATCCTAAAAAATAAACCAAAGCTACAGTATGTATCGATGCATAAACTCTTGTATCAATACATAATTCTGTTTTGTCTACTAAAAGCTTTTGTCTTTCATATATAAGAAGTATTTTGACAGCAGTAACAGAGACGAATTCTGAGAGGGAAAAACAGTTGAAACACCAATCAAAGGAGTGTGTAGCAGCAATTATTTGAGCAATTAGAAACCTGAAAGAGACTTCATCTTCTCGTTCTTCTCAATCTCTTTTCTTCAAGAACATCAACACATAATCATTCTTGTTCTTCGGATTAAAGGATCAACGAGATAACGTTCAGTGGTAACGATCAAGGATCTAGCTGAGGTGTTCAGTGGAACGATCGAGGATCTAGCTGAGTTGAAGATTGAAGGGGGTTTCGAGGAAAAACCAATTGGTTTGTCCTTCAAGAACTGGAGTGTTCTTGCGGGTTTGTCAGTCACGTTTGCAGAACAGATTCAGCCGCAACGTTGCGTTTGGAAATCGGGGGATTTCGCAAACAGGTCGTGGAACCGGTGAATTGTTTGCAATTTCTTGCAGGAAATTCTTGATCGTGCTCAGATCAAGTGGAGGTTTCATACAAGAAGAAGTTCTTGGGATTTAGAATTCTGTCTTTGTATTGTAACCTTGTATCAACGAATTCGGCATTATTGATAATCACAGTTCTCAATTTCATTTAAAATTGAGAGGGAGACGTACCCACACGCGAGGACGACGTGGGGAACTTCCTTACCAAATCTCTGCGTATCGTATTCTTTCCTTATTTCTCTTTACGTTTTCAACAGTTTCGCAATTTCAGTTAGTGTGTTGTGGCTGTACTTTTTGCGATACAATAGTGGCAAGAAAACTTCTTTAACTAAAGTCCACTGTTGTTCATCATTGATCACATACACACCAACTGTTTGACAAAACTGTTAGCTGAGTTTTATTCATTGGAATTAGGATTTAGTGATAAGTGCATTCAATTTGATAACATTCTAGTGTTAATAGTTTCTGTCTTTCTAATTCAAATCCAGCAATAAATTCGCGTGTCCGGTTTTCTAGTAGCGGTTCAGAATAGACGGAAGTCGATTCGGGACTGAAATTTTCCGCTAAGTTTCAATAACTCTGATAAAATTTTAAATCCGTTTATTTTCAAAGAGGTGATCTATTCACCCCCCCCCCCCCCCTCTCGATCACTAGCCACACCGTCTAACAGAGTTAACAGGACTTGTTGATGGAACTGAAGCAGAAAATCAATGTAAATTACAGAGATGAGTGAAGTAAACAAGGCACCTGAACAAAAATAATGAGCACAAAAACTTCAAAACAGTTCCAAAACGGCCCTTGGACCCGAGCCAACTCATGTTGCGCATCATGCCATCATTATCTTGCAGCAACAAATCCAAACAAGGCCAGGGCACATTAAAACCAAGCATGAGAATTATAAAATTAAAATCATTCACAGCAAAGCATTGAACCTAATTGCAAAAGAGGCTAAGTATCGTCCATAAACTAAGTCGCTTACAACATTGTATAACAGCAAACATAATACCAATAACACACTCAACCCGTGTTCATAATCGGAGCTTTGCAAATAACCAAAGTTGCCCATGAATTGTTGCTAATTTTCACTGCAGTAAAAAATACAGGTAATTAGCAAGGCTGTAGAAAATTCAGAAAAATACCCGAAATGGAATTGAGGCAAAGTAGAGTAAGAAAGTGCGTAGATAGTATTACCGTTCCAAGAACAAGCATCAAACAGGACCAACCGAATCTGAGCATCCCGAAAAGAGTTCGTAGAGGCGCCCTTCTGGTTCACCAAAGACCAAATTGAAACCCTAATTGCAGGATATAAAAGGAGAGAGGTGAGGACGGCAAGGAGGCGAACGAAAATCAGAGAAAAAACCCTAAATCCCAAAATCTAAAAACCTGGATTTGAAGAGGCGAAGGAGGAAGATTTAAGCATCACCGTCGCCGTCGTCACCGCCTAAGGTGAGATTTTTACTCGACTCTTTTTTGAAACCATAGATTTGTGCACTCCTTGGGTAGTGTTGTGAGCGATTGTGAGAAAGAAACTGAGAGGTGACGAGGGTTTGAGGCTTAGGCTTTGAATGAGCGAAATTGGGAGAAGCGAGATTGAGAGAAGCTAATGTGAGAGACGACTGAGAGATGAGGAGCGAAAGAGAGATGCGTTTGAGCGACTGTGAGAGAGGGTTTGTTAGCGAGAGTGACGAGAGGTGAGTGAGATGGAGAGAGCTCGAGGACGATGAATAGGTTTTGTTCTCATTTTTTCTTTTTATTTATTTCTTTTTATTTGTTAATAAAACAAACATTGAAACTATTAAAAAATTTACGTTTAATCTTCCTATGTTTTTATTTAATAGTGTTTTTTAGTTAATAGTGTACATTAATATATCATTTTTTTGGTATTCCCAATCCATTAGCCTCTGGAACCCAACAGCCAGGCGGCTGGGTTTAATTTCTTGTTTTTTTTTCCACTTTTAATTGGTAGTCCAACAGACTATTTTATCTTAGTTTTTATTTTTATTTTTAATTTTAATCTATTCTGGTTTACTTATCCAAATTAGCATTAAGATAGCAAGTAATCATGAATGGCCTAGTGGAGAGAGAGTACTTTCATTGCCTTTAGTGGAGTGGGTTCAATACTTGGAGATAGCAAATCTTCATGTTTATATTTGTTATACTTACTATTTTATTTAATTTTGTATATAACTTCTACTATTTATTTTATCTTTAAATGTTCACCTTTTAGATTTAATTAATGGTTGAATTTCCGATATTATTTTATTCGATTAGTCGATTTTTGTGTGTTAACTAGTTTAGTTAGGTTATTAGTACCCATATCTATACTTTTACACGTGTAAATAATCATACTCAAATTTCATTCGATTTCAAAATCAATTTCAACTTTCCTCGATTTCAAAATACATTCCAAAAATAAATGTGAATCATTTCAAGATCATTTCACAAATCAAACATAATATTCAAACCCTTTTCTAAAAGCGTGAAGAAAAAGATTATTCCGGATGGAATATCCGATTATAATCCCGAATATTAGGCTCAAGCTGTAAGAGCTTGCAAGCCATAAATATTTGTCTTCCCTTCTACACTCTAATATTCAAATCATTTTCTAAATAAAGCGTGAAGAAAAAGATTATCCTGGAGAGAATATCCAGTTATAATCCCGAATATTAGGCTCAAGCTGTAAGAGCTTGCAAGCCATAAATATTTGTCTTCCCTTCTACACTCTAATATTCAAATCGTTTTCTAAATAAAACGTGAAGAAAAAGATTATCCTGGATGGAATATCCAGTTATAATCCCGAATATTAGGCTCAAGCTGTAAGAGCTTGCAAGCCATAAATATTCGTTTTCCCTCCAAAACATTTGTAAATATTCTAATCATTTTCTTAATAAAATTGGAAAGAAACAGACTGCCTGGGTGGAATGTCCAGACGTAGTCCCGAGTACTAGACCCAAGCTGTAAGAGCTTGCAAGTCACAAGTATTCGTCTTTCAAACTCCAAAATACTTAATTCCTATCTTAACCTCTTTCAATAAAGATGGAAATGGAACATGGTGTATACCGTGCACTCCTGAGATTAAGATTCGAGGCGGATGCCTCGCCTATCTTAACTCTCGCCATCGTTTAAAATTGTCAATGTGGTTTCTTCAAACCCTTTCTCAATCAAACCTAAAAATACTTAATCTCTATTAAATACTTTTGCCAATGAAGATGGAAATGGAACATGGTGTATACTGTGCACTCCTGAGGCTAGGATTCGAGATGTATATCTCGCTCATCCAAGTTCTCGCCATCACTCAAAATACATCCAACCAGTCAAACTCTTTTTCGCCGCCGTGCGACTAATCAAAGAACCTTTTTCATAAATGAAAGATATATTGTCTTAAGTGATACAAAACAATGTTTCGGCCACGATTGTTGAGTCGAGATAAGTGACACTTTTCCGAATGTAGATTTATAAATCCGTTCGATGTGTGGTATGCGTCCACTCCTCATCTGTTTTGGGTAAAACAATGTTTTCGTCGATTAATACAATATAGCTTTCGCTAAAATCGACCAACAAACAAACATTTTTCTACCCAGAACTACGTAAGCCTTGACTTCTCTTTTGAGATACGTAGGAGCAGGATTTTTAAATCTTGTCAGGCCCACTAATAAAAAACTTAGGTTTAGTCCTTCGTCAAAAATCCAAAAACATTCTCTTCTCATCCTTTCTTTCTTTCCCACCTAATAATTCGAAAAGCCTAATATTTCAACTAACACTAACGCACACAACTAACCTAATGGTTCCCGTTGAGTACAACGGACGTGAGGGGTGCTAATACCTTCCCCTTGCGTAATTGACTCCCGAACCCTGATATTGGTTGCGATGACCATATCTTATCCTTTCTTTTAGAGGTTTTATCGATATTTCCCCTTTCCTTTTTAGGAATAAATAAAGTTCGGTGGCGACTCTGTTCAATCCATCATTGCGAGCATGCGATCGCGCTTCGCTTTAAAGTCGTACCCCCATTTTTCGAGGTGCGACAGTCAAGAAACCAAGAGACAAGACACCAAGACACCAAGATATTATTATTTTGACGTGATGATATGTAAATTATAGGTTGTTTTGTGCCTAATTGGTTTTGATGTAATATACAATTTTTGGTTATTAATGCAAGTTTGGCTTTGATGTAATACAACTTTTGGTCTGATACAATTCACAAATGGGTGTATTATTGTTTTGTTCTGATACGATTCAGAAAAATTTAGGTTAAAAAATTTGGAGTTCTATAAAATAAGAAAATATATATATTTAAAAAAACAAATAATTTCACAACGGTTGTTTAAAACAACCGTTGTTATAGGTTGAGAGCTATCCAGAATAATAAACACCAAAAATAACATTGTTAGGTCTCGAACCCATGACCTATAAATATTTCACTATGGATGTTCAATATAATGGTGGTTATACATAGCACAGTCTCCAGTTCACTACAACGGGTAATAGATCGTGGTTGTAAATAACACACTTGCAATCACTCGCTACCTAACAACAGACATACAATCGTTATTATATGTCTTTCACAATCATTGTCATATGTGTTTTTCATAGTAGTGCAGCCTTCCCTTCTAGAAGAAGATTCTCCCAAATGATCTCGTCTACTAGGGACGTCTCTCCAGGATCAATGACTCCCTTCCTGCACATGATGGCCATTCTCCCATATCGGCTTGCACACACTTATAAGTAGGGGTCTTCGCGGTGCGGCTTAGGCAATTTTGACACTAAAAGTAATTTGAACCGCAAGAGAAAAAACATGTGATTTGGTTTAGTTCGGTTGACTTTTAAAAATAAAACCAAAGCAAACCAGTGCGTTTTGGTTTGGTTTGGTTGGTTCTACTTTTACAAAAAAGAAATTGAGTTATACACACATACACACGCACACACACACACACATTTATACACGCACACACACACACACACACACGCACATGCATACGCACATGTACACGCACAGGCACACACACACGCAGACACACACACACACATACACACACACACACACGCATACACACATGCGCACACACACATACAAGCACACACACACATACACACACACACACACAATACGCACACGCACACGTTCATGCATACTCACACGAACACGTACACACACACATACACACACACATACATGCACACACACGTACACACACGCACACGCACGCACGCACACACATGCACGCACACACACACATACACACACACACACACACACACACACACACACACATATATATATATATATATATATATATATATATATATATATATATATATATATATATATATATATAACATAACTTTGTATTTAGTCATTCTTACACTACCATATAACAACAAAACTAGTCATATTTGAACAACAACTTCTTGTTTAATATGTACAAATCAAATTACACAAAAGTGGAGTAATAAACATAAAATAATATAAAAATATTATAATAAAACAAAAAAATAAAGGAGATGAGATATAAGTGAAGATGAAAAAGTGCGATAAAAACTAAATTGAAAGAGAGAACAGTAGCATAAAAATGAGAAGGCAAAAAAATATATAAGATAGTATATATTCATATTAGAGAAGAAGAGGCAATGTGTATCTGGAGAAGAAGGTGTGATACTGTTGAGAGAGATTTGAGAATGATGAAATTAAAACCCTAAGTGTGAGGAAGAGAAAATCGTTTGTAATCGTAAGGCTAAGGCATAATAGTTTATGTTTGGTTTGTATGTGAGTTTAGTGAAATTTAGGTTGTAACATAGTGCTATTTGATTCAATTTGCAAAATACAAACCGCAAACCAAACTGAAGCACGTGCTTTTGTTAAAATATGGCCCAAACACATCTGAACCAAATGTGGTTTTTTTTGGTTTTCGGTTTGGTTTGGTTTGGTTTGCGGTTTTCTATTGGGTTTGTTCGATTTTGAAAGCCTCTACTCATGAGGAAGTTGTTGTTGTTGTATCAACAGTGGATCTTTCCTCCGTCCAAAACTTTTATAAAGCGGGGAAGATGAAGCTCTTCTTTAAGGTCACCTTCAACATGTTTCAGGCCTCTTCTTTGTTCTCTCTAACAGTTACTAGCATAGGGGTTGTATTAGTTATAGTAAATCCTTCCAAAGAAATTGACACTTGGACAAATAAGTAAAAAGAGATTGAGCATAAATGTTCGGCAGTCCATAACGGTTTAGCCGCTTTATAGGTGAAGGTCAAGCTTAATAATTCGTTACAAGAAAAGGAAAAAATAGACGACTCTCCTTCTACTTTGGATGCCTAATTTCTAAGATGGAGTCCTCCCTTGAGGTGGAGAAAAAATAGCATCATGAAGCTTCTGACGTTGTTGCTAAGATGAAGTGTAATATTAGATGAGGATCGAAGACATTTCAACGGAGGTTGAGGCTCATGTCGGGGATCTTGAAGGCGAGGTTGATGGCCTGAGGGATAAGTTTCACAATTCTCTTTAGTAATCTATACAAGGCATTTTCGAGGTCTGCGGTCAGGTTTTGTTCCAAAGCCATGATTTTGTAGAGGAGTTGGAACCCTTCAAGGTTGTTTCATAAAGGACTTCTGAGGGTGACCCGGGTGCTACATATTGATCACTTCTTCTTTTTCTTTTATTGTTTTCGTTTCTCTTGTAATATTTTCCATGTCTTTGTGTCTTGGTTATGAAAATCAATATTTATATAAAAATACTTTTATCCCGGCGATTTGTGGCTAGTTCCTAAGAGGGGTGCACCAGCTATGTTGAAAGCAATGCTCATTAAATGTGAAGTCTGTCTTAAAAAATTGACTCATACAATCTTGCATGAAACACATAATATTCTTTATGGTCACAACACTCAATAATTCGTATATCAATTATAGAAATTGTGTAACTGCTTTAAAGATTATATAACTACTAAAAGGAGTTATGATGATATAGTGTTCTCCCATTTATTCTATATACTTTGGATGGATGGAGAGTTGGTGTAGACATCTTATATTTGTCTGTTCGATGGGGGAGATGGTTTGCTTGGAAACCATTTGATTGTCCTAATCACGAGCACCTCAGAACGGTTGACACTTTCCTACTTCATTTCTTCGGGGTCGGCGATATGTATACTTGAGACATGGGTGTTGGTCCTCTGAAACTTTCCCAAATTCTACTTTTGTCAGGCGTATGGTCGAACTATGATGAAATTTCTTGAGGGGCTTTCTCCAAAGTTTTTCTTCGGCTTTTACGGATTGAGCCTGGTTTCTTTATTTTACATGATCACATCCTTTTCGATTGTCAAGGCCAAGAGAAGATTAAATAAGAATGTCAAACAGAGACTCCTTCGATGTGTAACCTTTTATGTTCCACTATAGTTAGTTATCGAGCTACTGAAGATCGAAGGAGTCTTTGATATTTTGTACATATGGTTCCGATCAGCGTGGACCTAATATCTACAAGAACTCGAATTGGAAAAATGGTTTTTGGTGTATGCTACATATTATGCCTCTCATAAGGACTTTTGTCGGTAATGGAAATTGTTGTGTCCATCAGCCGGTTCATATATGTGGTATGTGGAGCTTCTTTGCTCTACGAACATCTTCGTGCCTTTGAATTTCTAGTCTGATTGCAATATCAACGATCCATGAGGAATATTTGTTTCATTTGATGGACCGATATCAAGTACACGAGCATTGTGGATCTTAATGGTGACAATGAGGTATGATAGAGTAAAACCAAAACATTAGGTATTTTATGTCGCAGCGTTGTACAATATGATTCATGATGACAACTTCTTCGGTTATCAATAATTATGAGTATGAAATTTGGTTTATCACATCGTGATCTAGTAATCCTTGTGTTATATGATTTTCATTCATCGCTCAGAGGTTCATCATCTCCTGAAGAATGTGCGTCTGCCATAGCTCTATGAGATTCCACCACAAGCAGAGTTACCAGGTTTTCCAAGTGAATATCTATTTTTATTGCATTTAATATAGTTGATAATTGGGGAATGCCAAATCACTTTTATTATTTTAGGATCATTAGGTTGATAAGTTTTAACTTTAAATGCCTTAAGAATGACAAAGGAGTTAATGGAAGGTCCAATTGATAACTCTAGTTGATAGCTAGGGAGAGTTATCAACCATAGAAACCTGAGATGTAATGAGAGCAATGATTGAGTTAAGCATGGTTTTTATTTATGAACCTTAAGACATTTATGCAATTCCAAATGCTACTAATGATGTTAAAGACTAGGGGAATAATCACTACATTTCATTTGGGGTTCATACTCTATTACAAACATTTAATATGGAGTTGATGGAAGTGAGGTTAATGCTCTGGTTAATAATTGAGTGAAGCCAGTACCAAAGGCCTATTACAAAATAACATTGGAGGAAAAGGTGTTAAGCAGATATATGATTTTTGTTGTACAAACTACACATGTAAGGAATGTGACAACCTATAAAGGATAGGTTATCATCATTTGGGAGTTTGTTATTGATAAGCCTCTAACCATAGTTGATTTTGAAGGTGGGGTAACTTTAATTATGTTCCTCTGGGGATAAATGTTGAACTAGATGTCCTAGACAATTGGTTCGACAAGTTAAATCAGTATGATAACAATTAATAATGTCTTATCTTTTACCAGATGATGAAGTAGAAGAGGAATAAAAAGAACACTAGAGATTGGTAACACAATTTGCTGCAAATAACACCTATGTTTGGAGGGCATTCTACCTAAGAAAGGAAACTTACTATTAGTAGTTTAATACACTTAGTCTTACAAGCAACAACAAGCTCATGTTGTTCAATGCCTCTTCATAACATTGCCCAATGACTTTTTATTTAGGGACTCCCTCTAAATATGAGAACCTACTCACTTTCTTCTTAATCACACAACCTATTGTTGGTGTTTACAACTCATTAAGAATGTTAAATGTTATAACTCAACTAAGACAAACTAACTATGTCAAGTTATTGAAACATAATGGTTACACAAACATGTTGAATATACAACTCAACTAGACAAACCTATAACCATGTCAAGTTACTAAAACATAATATGGTGTATATAAGTAAATAACAAGGACTCTAAAAAAACCTAGCACTCTTGTGATATTCAACGAGCATTGTTTGATTTCCAATGTAGGTTTTGAGCTCTTTATATAGCAAAAGTATTAGGGATTTTTCTCCTTGGATCTTTGCTTTAGCTTCGTCTAGAATCTTTGCATAATCAGTTAGATATTATTTGTTCCATAAATATCTCCAACAGAAAGATATGAATTTAGTTTAATTCAAATTTAAATTTAAATCACATTTAAACTTGATTTGATCTTCACAATTGTCCAACAAATCATATAATCATATTGCTAAATAAAAGCAGTAAAATCTAATTGAATCTTCAATATAAATTTCGTTCCAAAATGCAGCAAACTGGCCTATTGAGCAAGACCCATGTGTCGTACACACATGATGTGACATCGCGTCTAACATGTGTCCTTTATTCACTATAAAATCATCTTGAATCATCTTGGTAAACTTTAACACTTCTCCGTGTTGTTGTTTTGCAAAATGCTACAAATCCAAAAGGAACAACAATAATAGTACTCTAAATTATCTTAGCCCATGCCTTTAATTGACCTACAAGAGAAAATAAAATACATGTGTATTTTAGGATAAGATCCCATGATTTGGTGTGTTTACATAGAAATTAATCATCTTTATGCTTAATAGAAGTAGTAGATTGCTTTGTATGGTTCTATCGGTTGGGAAATAACATTCGCAGATCTCTAAGCACATGCCTGTTGTAATTCATAATGAGGCCACTTACAATTAAATTGAGCTCCTTATGCCATTAGGAAGAGATATTTATGATATCATCCAATGATCCATCATGTTAATCATGGAGCCAGTAATTTATGTTGACACCATTACCAACTAACCAACTAGTATTCTTTCTCGATGTTTGAATTTGAACAGTTAGACTACTCCAAATTGAAGAGAAAATGTGATATACAATAAAGTTGTTGCCTCTCATCACCCCACTCTTAAGGAAACGATCCAATTGGTTGTCGGAATCAGGTATGGTCTAGCTCAGTTTTAAAAATTGTTGCATTATTGAGTCTGGTTAATGACTTAAGCCTCAAGCCATAATCTGCCACAAAAGTGAAAATGGTTTTCCAGGCCAATATGACAATTTTTCTCTAATTTAGGCCCCCACATCCATAAAAATTTACTCATAATTAAATATTTGAATAGATTAGCATAACAAAGATAAATCATTATGGAATAGGTTAGAATGTTGTGAATCACACTTTTTATAAATTGTGATTTGCCAATAAAGGATATGATAAATGTCTTCCATGCAGTCGGTTTGATTTTGACGCTATCAATGATGGTTTGAATATGGAATTATTTTGTTTACCTTTAAATATAGGGGGTCTTAGGTAGGAAAAAGGAAGACTACCGATATTAATATTAGAGAGTTGGTTATTTGAACTAATTTATCATGAGTCAGTAAGCCTCCAAAAATAGTTGATTTTTGGGGGTTGATTCCTTGGATAGAAATCTATTTATATATGTTGAAGAAAGTTGTTAAATCCTAGATATTAGAAAATATTCCTTTGTAAAAATCATAACATCGTCAATACAAAAGATGTGTGAAAGGACATGCATGGATTTGGTGCATTTACTAAGAGCAAGTTGATTAGAGTTTGTCATCTTAGTGATTCCTCTGCAGAGAACTTCTTCAACAACACAAAAGAGAAGAGGGTACAACGGGTGTCTTTGTATGACACCTGATACATAGAGAAAAGTATCCTTCTTGATTTATATTAATTGAAATAGAAAGCTTTGCAGAATAAAGAATGACAAATATTAGGTTACAGAAAGTATACCTAAAATAAAATGGTTTTAAGACTTTCAAAAAAAAAAATGAACACAAATGTGTCAAAAGTCTTGGTAGTGTCAGTCTTAATAGCAAGGTTACCTCCATGGGATTTGTTACGCAACATATGTATGGACTCAAAGATAGGACAAATACAATCCTTGGTTCTCCTACTTTTAATAAAGCCTATTTGTTCTCTATAAATGATTTCTGACATGATGAAGGTTAGTCTGTTTGCAAGAAAGTTAGAAATAATCTTGTATTTGAAATTGACCATTATAATTGGCCTGAAATGATTAAGAGTATCCATATTATGGATTTTAGGGATGAACGTGATAGTGTTTGCATTGAAGCCTGATATTATCCATCCTTTGGTAAATAATTTTAGCACAACATTGATGACATACTCTTTTATTATATACTAGTATTTTTGAAAAAAATAGGATCCAAAAACATATAGACCGGTGCTCCATAAATTTTCATTGAGAATTTGGTTTTAACAAGGAGCAATTGGTTTTTTTAGCAACCTTCCAGTTCGATTTTGGTTGTGGTGCAACATAACATCTCACGTTAATGTGAGGTGTCAGTCGCAAGTCTTGAAGAACACTTGCAACATACCTCTAAGCCAATTACCAATGTCCATTACTACGGAAAAACCATTTCACAACAATTAGAAAAAGGATACCACCACATTTGATCAACCATTGTGAGGTAAGAGGCGGTTGTATGTGTCGCTACGCGAAAAATACAGAGTCGTCATCGATTTTTATTTATTCCAAAGGAAAGGGAAAATATCGAAAAAAATCCCAAAGAATGGTCATTGCAACCACGAACAGGTTCGGAAGTCGGTTATGCAAGGGGAATGTATTAGCACCCCTCACATCCATGGTACTCCACGGGAACCATCTAGGATGTTTGCGCTTACGTGGATGTTGTTTATCGAATGTTTGTTTGCCAAAGGTTTGCAGAGTGGAGGTAGATTTTAAATTGGTGTGCTCGCCAAGGATTAGGTCCTCGTGCCTACGTATGCTCACTTGTTTAAGTGAGAAATCAGATCCCCGTAGTTCGTGGGTTTAAAATGTTTGTTTTGTTGATTTTATTACCTTGAAGAAGGATTTTTGATTGTGTTTCCCTAAGGACCAAACAAAAGGTTTGAATGAGTTGAAGTTGTTTTTAGGTTTTGAGAAATGTGTTATTGATTTCGGATTGCACTAAAGACTATGGATAAAGGTGAATACCTCGAACTACCAAGCCAAACGTCTTGTGTTCGAAACATTCAGAACGAGTGTAGGAAAGCTCCATTCTCATCCCTTCTTTATCACTTAAGGCTCGTGACATACAATCCTAATCACCATTTATTGTGTTTTTGAGTTTGATTTAAGAAAAGAACGTTTGACGTTGGATCAAGGGTTTGTTTATTGATTGTGAAATAGTGATCGCTCCTGATGTCTAACAGATAGCTAGTAATCAATAATAAAGAAAGCAAGTAAAAGCATACATGCAAAAGGGGAGGGGGTACATGTAAAGTACAAAGGAGTGCAAGAAATAAAAGGTCTCATTGTCAGGTAGCCCAAGAGAAAGCCTTGTGTGTGCATAGTGTCCTAAACTAGAAATCGCATAAAAGATTACAATTCTTCTTGAGTCTTGAATGCTCATTTCCATGTTCGGGTTGAAAGTTTGTCCAAAGTCTTTTGCAAGGGTCTTAATGAGTCCCTAAGTCCTTTCCCAATGTTCTTTCCATGCTTGGGAATTATTGTATTTTTTAAGTCTTAACCATTTTTAAATCCATTTTAAGATGAAGTGAGTGATGATGTGAATATGCAAATAAAAGGAGCAAATCAAAGTAAATGACAAGAAATAAATGTTAGAAGTTAGATGCGAAATGTAAAAGGTTAGGTACGGAAATTAAAAGTTAGATGCGGAATTGTAAAGTGTTAGATATTAGATGTTAATCAAGATCAAAAAAGAATAACAAGAGAATTGCAATCAAATATTAAATCTAAACAAATGTCTAAAATAAACAATTAACAAAAAATAAATTCTAGAATTAAACAAATATCAAAATAATTCTACAACTATTATCAAAAGTTAATTCTAAAACAATTAATTCTAAACAATTAACTCTAAAAAATATCACTAATATTCCTATTCTAATTTTAATCTACTTATTTCCTAATTAACTACTAATCTAATAGTAACCAACAAAAAAACAAGGAAATGGACTAATCAAAAAAATGCAGCAGAATGGGCCTTATGTTGGGATTTACCAGGCCCAAACGCAGGGAGGTGTAACAGTCTCACACTCTCGATTACAAAACCTTCGCCAATCTCTCCCAATTCCTCCCTAAACACGCAAACAGAATTCAAACCTTACACAACCGTAACAAATTCAGAGCAAAACGATGAAGTCGTGATTACCTTTGGATACGCCGCTCTAACGGAATTGATGGACGAAAATTACAGAACAGAAATCCGGAGGCTTCAAATCCGGTAATGAGAAGCTTCCGCTCACTACGTTCGCTCTTCTTCTTTATCTTTTGTAATGTGTTATTGCTCTAGATCTCGATGCGTACTAACGGAGAACTCTCAGTGTGTTACAGTGAAAAACTCGTTGGTTGCAGTGTCGCAGAGAAGATGAAGGTGATGAATCGCACGCGAACCACGAATTCGATCTCAACGTCTCCTTCCTCCTATCACGGATTCCTACTTCCTCTTTTCTGTTTCTGCTTTTGTGAAGCGTTACGCACTGCAGGAATATGAAGACGGTAAAAGTTGAATGAAAACACGTTCTCCGAAGATTCAAGAAGAAGCCCCAACTTCACTCTATTCTGGTGTTTATATAGAGTTTGAAATGGAAGTTGATTTCACTTGCTGTCGTTTCTGTGTTTTCAATCTACTCGGATGCTGCATTTTTCATTCACCTGCATTGCGTTTAATTTATTTGTTTTGGTGCGTCGTGCTGTAGCTTCACGTCGTTTATGCTTGGAAGTGAGCTCGATGTAGCTGTCGTTTTGTGCTGGTGTTGCTGTGTACGGTCTCGCTGCGTTTTGCATTTAGCTCCTTCCAGTTTGGCTTGCTGCGCTTTATTATGCTATTTCTGCGTTTTCTGTTCACATCGTTTAAGCAGCTTTCTTGTTGCCGTTTTATATTGCTGTTATGTTTGGATGATGTCGTTTACTGTTTGAGTTGTAGCTTGGCTTATGCACTTCCGTCGTTTCGCACGTCCTTATTGTACTGCAGCTAG